>NC_053450.1:28741057-28915383 GCF_015227805.2 Hirundo rustica | reverse complement strand
TCTCTCTCATCTCTCCTCTCCTCTCCTCTCCTCTTCCTTTTACAAGGCATTTGAGGTTGAATTGTTGAAAGGTTCTTCATTACAATTCCACTTATATCTCAAAGAAGTGTATTATAGAAAAAGTAATGAATAGCAGAAGGAAGGATCCTTCACCAATCATTTAATTCCTTCTTCTACCACAGAAGCTGAATCAATGATGTCTATGCTGTCCCTGAGAACTGACAGTGGAGCTATTCTTAAAACATTTCACAAATGGAGATCCAACATTCTTCTGTGGTAATATTATTTAAATATTACTAAGGAAAAAGATAGGTCCCCCCTGTTGCAAAGTTCGGCCCTGCCCTCTATTTCATAAGTTAATGTGGGTGCCAACATACTGGTTGAGGTTTTTTTCTTCTTGTCATTCTTGGTTTTGCTTCTTTCTTTCTTACAAGGCTCTGCCTGTGCACGTAGGACAAACTGTGTCGGGTGTTCTGCTATTTGCATTGTTGACAACAAGTAGGGCCTGATAAGGTCCTACTATCAAACTGATTGTTTCTCCAGGTTCTGTTTACTCTGGCTTTACCTAATGCAGAGTCCATTCAGTCTTGGGACGTACCACAGCAGCGTGCTGAGGCTGTCCCTGTCGCTGGTGGTGCTGTGCCCTGCACAGTGACTCTGCTTCTCTGCTGACCCAGGGGGCCAACTTCTTGGCTCCCCTGCAAGCCTCAGGATTCACGTGGGAAAATGGGAGCGTGGCGCTGAGTGGCATGAATCAATCCAGTTTCCATTTTTAACTGCAGTTCTGCTGTTTAGGTTGGGATGAAGAAACAGATGGTCCTTTAGAAAATCCTGAAGGGTTTCACTTTCACCATCTGATGTATTACTTTTTCCCTGTGAGAAGAATTTGCTTCTATCTCTGATGGCATACAGCTTACCGTGACTACTAGGCCAGAGCGGTTTTCTTCCTGCCTTTACACCAGCACTCTAAGAAAATAAATTTATTTCTCTTAGTGCAATCTACAAAGGGACACCTAAAAAAGTTCTCTTAGACAAGCACCTACAACTAAGGAGTCCAAGCAAAATTATCATTTGCAAAGGCTGAGAACAGCCTGGGGACTGATGTAGGATCTTTTGTTCATGCGCTTCTTCTAGACACTCAAATAATGCAGTTACTGCAGTCTGAGTTTTATTCCTTTATAGATAAACCTAGCAACACCATCTGATAGGAGCTGTAACAGCTGTGGCACACTGTGGAGTCACACTCGTCTCACCAAACCTCGACTGGAGCACCAAGGTGAGGTGCTCTGCTCCTGCCGCCACAGTGACGAAGGGCAGGCATGACCTGGAAATGCCAGGTGGCACTCTGAGGAGTAAGCTGCCAAGCCAGTGCAAACACACTTTGCTGTCTTCCAGAGACACACGTGAAACCAGTATACAGGAGGAGGTACAGAGCCTACCCCTCACCCCCCACAAACCTCACAGGAGTGGCGTGAATTGCACAACGTGCTCCAATTCATGGGTGACACAGAGTGTATACAAACTGTAGATGGCTGGACTTGGATGCTTACAAGCTGTGTTTTAGTAGACCTGCTATTTAGCTGTGCAAAAATTGTTTAATTGTGAAGTCAGTTGGTTTTGGTTTTTGTTATTGCTATTAAAGATCTTTAGATGGGTATTTTGTGTTAACAGAGAGCGGGACAGAAATAGGCACTGTCATTAATTAACTGTGAATTCCTGTCTCTGAGGAGTGTTGCATTTTGTTGGACTCCATTGTTTTGATTTCTTTTAGAGACTTCTAAAAGCCATTGGAAGTTGTTGTCTCTATGATCAAAAGCAGTTTTCTTCTAGGAATCTCTAGCATGGGAGCTTCCACTTGGGTCAGTAGCTTGGGCAGCTGATGAAGAGCTTTGCCCTGCAACAACAAGCAGGCTGTGCCTCTCTAGGTGCCAGCCCCCAGTTAGCCAGCACAACTTATGCTGTGCTGTCCCTGCATCTGCCCATGACACCCAGCTGGCTTCTGTGCATCACATGGGTGCGTGCTCTTGATCCAGTCTTTTTGCGAAGCTCATAAATTCAAGGGGTTTTGTTAAGCTATTGACACAGACTTCTTCACAGTCCGAGTCCATGCCTTGGGAAATGCTCACATTTTCCTGTTGAATATATAGAATGTATACTAGATGATGAGACATTGCTAAGTGTCACACTTAAAGGATGTTTTCATAAAGAGGCAGAAATGAACTGGCTACAACACTTTCCTTGGTTTTCTTCGCAGTGTCAAAGAATCAACAGTTTTGCTCTGCCCCAGGTGTTCTTCTGATTCCAGGTTGATGCCCTCACCCACAGCTCCTGTGCTCGCCTCCTGCTTCATGAAAAGGACTTGGGTAATTGCCTGACCACCAAACTCAAACATTTATAATCACCTAGTGCCACCCCACCTCAGAAGTGTTTCATATAGCTGAATTTTTCCATTGTTTACATGATGGGTTGCAAAGGGTGGTGGCCTCAGACAGGTGTGCCCCATCCTCAGGGAGAGAATTTGTTCAGCTACGTGTTTTCTTAGATTACTGTAGTAATCATCTTCCAGTAGGGATATTGAATCCCTTCCCTCTTTGACTGACCCACCCCCTATTTCCTCTTCCTCTAGAATATTAGCCTTTTTCTGCCAGGACCACTAGGTGTCACAAGTACTCACAACTAAACTGTAAAATCCTCTAAAATATTAGTCCAGACATCTTGATATTTCCCTAATCAGGGGGTCCAAGTATTTTGATATAGACCTGATGTGTATGTGGGAGCTGCTGGATGTAACAAAAAAGTCAGATACTTCAAGCTGGTGCTTACAGAGCAGATCCGTGTTGCTTCATAGCAAACAATTTAGCATTTGAGGGGCCTATACCTGTTGTGGAAGGGTCTTAATTCAGCTAACCAGAGAAAACTTAAAAATTGGACATGATCCTAAAGATCAGCAGACTGCGACTAACACAAGGAAATATGCTGGTGAAACAGGGTGTATAGAAGTAGAATAAAGAAAGAGCTCCACCCTGAAAAAAAGCTTATGGTTAAGAAACAAATTAATCCTTTGGTTGTATTTAGATGATTTTCAAAGTAAAAATGAGTTTTACATGCCAATAATGAGACATTTCTTTCTTTTCTCCCCCCTAGTTTTAAACTAACCAATCATTCTTGCCTAGCACTTTGAATTTTACACTAGCTGGGAGGATAGGTTCTCAAGCTTCCCAGTGGGAGCCACGGCGCACGACTAGCTGCCTCTGTGGGACCCCAAGACACCGATCTCTTCTGAAGAGGATATTTCAACTGTTCCAAATGTCACAAAGCCCTAACCCTGTAAACCCATATTTTTTTTTATTTATTTATTTAAGCCATAGGTGTTCCCATTTCCAAGTGTGCTTTTCTACCTGAAACCAAGCCTCCAGCACTCCCCCTGCATGCAGCACACCCCCCTACACACACACTACCTGTCCTTTTGCTGCTATTGGGGGCATGGCTCAGTGCTCCATTACACTGTGCACTGAGCAAGCAGCACAGGAGAAATACTTTCTATGTGAATGGAGAGAAACCCAAATCTTTCCATCTAGGCCCTCAGTTCAGCTGAGTCCTATGGAAGCCACAAGCTTTTGCAGTTTCCCAGTGACACCTACTTACATCAGCTAGGTCTGAAGCTGCAGCAAGGCACAGGAGTGGAAGGAGGTGAGCACAGATGGTGAGAACTGCTTGCCAAAATGTATGAGTATTAGTCTAATGACAATCCTCCTTCTGGTATTTTAATCTTCAAGATCACCCTATATCTTGCAGCACAGTTCTGAAGGCACTGCAGTAGGGACTGCATTCCCTGTGTTTCTTATCTTTCCAATTCCTGTAAGACCCTTTCCATCAATTTCAAAAATTTTCTGTAAACTGTATGCCAGTGACTCTGTATCCTGTCATCTGCCACATCACTGGACTAATTTATTCTAGCATTTTTAACTGGCTAGATACCATAAAGGGAGATGTGTGGGAAACAGGCTTGGCGAAAGGTTTTAATGCTTTCATGGATCTGTTCTGGGCTGCTTCAGAAATACATCTCTCCTCCTTTTTCCATATTTTAAAAATATTTTCCTCAAAATTGGAACAGTTTTATACATAGTAATTTAAAATATTACATGCAGTTAGAGGCTTGATCAAATGTGGTATTACAGAATGACATCCAAACAGACAGAGACTATTATAAATCTGGAGTGGCCTATTATAATGTTATTTTTAAGATGGCAAGATGAGAGCATAGTGGCTTTGGGCTATATCAGATGGTGAATTTAGGCACTGAAAAGTACTCCACAGCTCCTGGAATAGAATGCATCACTCTGAAAGAAGCAAAGACCATTCATTCCTTTTCTAAAATAGTATTACAAAGACAAAGATTGACATCATCAATGTAGCTGTGAGTTACTTCTTACTAAAGCTGCATAATGCTTACTACTAGTGCCATACAGTTCACTATCAGTCAAATTAATCATTCATTCAAGACATAATTTGGTTCTAAATGCACTATTTAGAATGAATGTTGAATATTACGAACTGTAATTAAGTGGCCACCTGCTGCACCTTTATGACAATATGTTTGGTATATTGCTGCAATAATCTAAACTGTGCTTAAAGGTAGAGTTCAGTTCCAGATAGTATTTTGTTAATAACCTACCGTGTAAACAAATACAATCAATTATGGCAAGAGGTAATTGCGGTGTTGAATCATTTTCTTACAACACTTAAAATAAGTAATCAGATTGATTCAGAAAGATTTTGAACTTTACTTGTATTTAAATGAAGGTGTGTCCTGAACCGTAATAGGTGCAATGACAAAGATAAGATTAGGGAGGTGCCAGCTTTCTGATGGTTTTATGTAAGTTTTAAGGTGCCTTAGTAACACGGAGTTGCCCAGTGCTCTGTGAAGAACAGGCATTTCCCAGGCAGAAATCTCTGTCTGTCTCCACTTATGGGGCCTGACATTTTTAGGGCTGTTTCCTCTATGCCAACCAGAAACAATAATTGGAAAAAAAGAAGAATGGTACATTTTGCTACCACTGGGGTGTGCCACTTAAAAGGATTATGATTTCTGCCCAGTAATTCCTTCTCCTGCAGCTTCACCCTGGACCAGCGCCCTTTCCATTCATATGGAAATGAAGGTGTGTCCTGAACCCTAATAGGTGCAATGACAATGATATGATTAGGGAGGTGCCAGCTTTCTGGTGGTTTTATATAAGTTTTAAGGTATCTTTGTAACAAGGAAAGACACTTGTTGCCCAGTGCTCTGTGAAGAACAGGCATTTCCCAGGCAGAAATCTCTGTCTGTCTCCACTTATGGGGCCTGGCCTTTTAAGGGATGTTTCCTCTATTTGTCAACCAGAAACAATATTTGAAAAAAAGAATGGTACATTTTGCTACCACTGGGGTGTGCCACGTAAAAGGATTATGATTTCTGCCCAGTAATTCCTTCTCCTGCGGCTTCATCCTGACCAGCGCCCTTTCCATTCATATGGAACTTTTGTATGTGAAACTCAAACCACTTGGCGAAATGCTGAAATCAGTCATCACTCTCTAATTCTAAGAGAGAAGAAACAAATAATGAAGAGGTGCCATTTCTTGGCCAGTGCTACACAAGCATAGCAGTCAAAGACCAGAGTAGGGTCTGTGTGCCTACAGGCAATATTCATCACTCCTGAAACTTGCCATTTGGGTAGTCCTCTGCTTTAGTTAAGTAATTAGTCTCTTTGTCTTATCAGCAGGATATCTCCAACATTTGCAGACCAGTTCATCCTACCTCCCTTGCACACCTGTTTTGTAAGATTATATTCCCCCAAGAACATATCTCTTTCTTCCTTCAGTGGTGAGGTGAAGGCAAGAGAAGAACCTATCTGAGATACCCGAGTTTTAGAGGATGAGTTTTAAAAGTGAGTTGAATCCCACAACTAGTGCATTTCATAACCCACTGAAGCATGTTCAGACTGGAGAAGGTGAACCTAAGCACACCCTTACAATATTTTTGAGGAGATTGTCTAGAAGAGGGAGTCTATCTCAATACTAGCTTGCATGGTGGGATAATGAAATGCAATTATCATAATCTAGAATAGGGCAGTGTCTGACTGGATTAAAAGAAAAATATTTCCCCTCTGAGAACAGCCATGCAGGGTAAGAAACTGCTGAGAGAACACTAAGATCTCTCAGCCTGGAGATTTTGATGTCAAGATGGATCCAGGCCCTCAGCTGCCCGGTCTGAAGACAGTGCTGCCCCTATTTTGAGTAGGGGATTGAATGGTGACCTCCCAGAATCTCTTCAGGCCTATGTGAGTAGTGAAACTGTGTTGACTTTCATGCAGAAACATCACACGAGAGCTATTGTGCCCATATATCAGGGGCAGACTGTGAAGGTAATGCAGCACCGAGACAAGATATAACACAGAGAGTTGTATACATGTTGATAAGACACCAGGGTCAAGCTTAGGTTTAGCTGGCACCTCCAGGAACAGAGTTTTTGGAAGCCTGTCTGTTCTTACGAGGACTTGACATGGCACAGGTGTGGTGGCTCTTGCCTTGGTATATGGGGAAAATGCAAGAAGTGAAATCTGATTTGGAATATGAGTGAGAATGAAATGAAAAAATAGCACAGAAAAAAATCATATGCACAGGTACATGGAAACATAATTTAAATAGAGTCAAAGAATTAGCTTTAAAATGAAATATTTCCTCTGAAGACTGTTAAGTGAGAGGGTTTTTTTAAGACTTGATTTGGAAAAAAAAAATAAATCAATATTTGCAATCAAGAATGAAAATTAAATTATACTGTAGGTGGAAAACTCAAAGATGTTTTAGTAACATAGGCCAGTCAGGGAAATGTTGCACAGGCAAATGGTTCAGCCTGTTGGAAATAGGTGGTACAAACTGATATAAAGAGAATATAAATGATAGGCCACTCAAATTCTGTGCAATTTGAGAAATATTTAGTCTGTGCCCTAAATTCTGCAGGGTTACAATCTGGAGCACTCTTGGCCTTTGCCATGGGGAATGATACAATGCAAAGTTCGTGCACAGATTTCCCACTGGCTTTTAGAGCAGACTCACACAATGAAAAAGAGTCAAGTCAAGGTTAGATTCTGATTTCTCAATGCATTGCTAGCATATTTCCTATTGCAAGTAAATTGCACAAAATGGCTATAAATAGAACAACTCCGTATACAGACAAATGAGCAAGTGCTTTTAACTATTGAGGGTCATGTAATTATGTCCTTTTGCTGAGCAGTAAATAAGAAAGATGCTATAAAGTGATTAGTGAGCAGGACTAGAAGACATTGACACTAATCTTCTGTATTGCTTTCAGCAAATGGAATTACATGCACATAGACATTCAAAACCATGTGTTTATGTGTCTTTTAACGTGCTTTTGTTCTCTGTGCATTTCTTTCTCCTCTGAGAGTTATAATGATAATACCTTTCTACCTCACAGGCATTTACTGGAATGTTTAACATTAAAAAAATGGGGGTCATAGAAGTAGTTGGGGGAAAAAACTGTAAGGAGAGCAACATAGTACTTTGTTTTTAAAAAAACTATGTTAATCACTCCCTTCCAGTAATTTTATTTAAAAATATGCAACCCTCCCGCACCTTCATTACCCTCACCTTAAATGATAGTTTGCCCCTATACTAATTGAAATATTAATGTGCAATATACAGAAACAGACATGGTCTGCTTTTTTGTCCTCAGATTTAGATACAAAAAACAAGGAAGTTTTAATATTTACAATTTTCCCCTTCAGCTTTTCTGGAAGTTTCCCTTGCTCAGTACTGCCTTCACGTACTGCTGACACAACAGCCTCAGGGAACAAGGCCAAAACCAAAACTACCCTGAAAGAGCCCAAAGTGAAAGGATCTTGACTTCACCATTTTTTTGTTTCAGTCCTGATCAGGCTGATGTCATTGTTCATTTCAAATTGTGCACTTCAAATGATACCTCAATAATCATAACACAGCTGGGGTATTATGATACAGATTTCAAAGCATTTCATCCAATGGAATAAAAGAGGCTACTTAACCTATATTTAGAACTCATTTTTTCTCTCTTCTGTGCTGTTTGCAAGGTATTGGAAGCTCCTCCTCCAGCTCCTGTGATGCCATGGCCACCTGTTTTCAGGTCAGGCCAGTGACTGAAGTTAATTACATCCTTCTTTCATGGGAGGAACCATATTAAGTTGTTGATGTTTCATTTTACTGTTTTGAAATCAAAAGACCTCTGCAATCCATGGAATGCATAAGCAAGCTATGAAAATATGATGTGCAACCGTGTATATGATCAGAAGTCCTGAACACATTGTCAGACTAGCACCAACATATTTAAATACAAGGTTCTTGGTTCAATTGCAAAACAATTGCAATTCAAATGCAAAACTATAATGTTCTAAATATCTGAGGCTTTTATACATATCTTATAGCTTCATATCAGCAGTGGAAGCCCTTCTGGGGTAATTTAGTCCAACCTACTTCTTGAAGTAGTACCGCTGTCAAGTGGTACCACACTGCTGGTGTCAAGTCAGCCATAAATTTGTTTTAGCTGGCTTTTGAAAAGTCCAAGGTGGTGAATCCATTTGAATACACCGAGACTGATTTGTTCTTTATGCTGGGCAGCTGTATAAGAAACATCTTCTTTTGCATTGGCCAGGCAGGGGCCAAATCCAGAAACGAGCTTCTCACTATTTCCTGTAGAGAGCATTTTACCCAAAGAGGAGTGGAGGTTTGGTAGTTAGTGATCATTTTTGTGAAAATGATATGCCACTGGGGATTGTCAAGTATAGTCTGCCCAATGCTCTCCTAGGCAAAATAAAACTCAGTGGCATTTTGTAGTCAGGGTCTGTGCGAGAGGTGCAGCTGTCTCCGGGTAACCTGCTTATTGCAGCTATTGCTCTCTGGTAAATACTGTTTAAAGCTCTTTTTCCACTGGAGAACAGTATAAATAAATGATTATCACCATCCCCAAAGCTCTACTAATTGCCATTAAGTGGGCTCAGAAGGAAACAGCTTACTATTATCATCCAGACAGCCCACTAGAAACTACGCATTTCCCAGTTTCTGAGAATGTGCACTTTTGGATGAATGGACAAGCAGTGCTGGCTTCTAATGCCTTATGGTGGAGGGGGCTGAATTACTGAATTGTGTGGTCCTCTGTGAAGGAAAAATGTCATTTATAATGTAGGTGTGTCACATGTAAAACTTTCCGTAGGTTTCTCCAAACTCCAGTTTTTGCCTTGCTGAATGCTTCTCTTGTTCCTAATGACTTTCATCTTCCTTCACAAATTCCACAAAAATTGGGCAGGAGAGATTTCTTCCAGTCAGAAATTGCATATTCCTTAACACATTGCCTTCCATAACAAATACAAAATTTATCTTAAAGGTGGTATTGAAAAATGATATAGCCCCAGCAGTGGATCCTCTATGTACAGAGAGTGAGTAAAACTGTCTGTGTCGCCTTCCTAACCACTGCCATTCATCTATGACCTGCAAAGGAAACTTCTCAGATTTGCTCTCCATACCTGAAGCCTTCAGCTTATTGCCAGTTTTCTGAATTAGTTCTAAATACAGTGATTTTTTTTTTTTCTTTTCTTTCTCATTCCTGATATAAAAAGGAGTCAAAACTAAGAATGCCATCTTAGGGCCAAGAGAAGAGCTGCTACCATATATCTATAACCCTTCACCACAACTGGCCTGTGCCTGATTTGTACCACTAAACTAAGGTTGTAAGACTAGAAGTAATCTCACAGAATCACAGAACTGTTAGGATTTGAAGGGGCCTCTGGAGATCCAGTCCAAACCCCCTGCCAAGGCCGGGTTACCTGGAGCAGGTGACACTGGAATGTGTCCAGGTGGGTTTCTGGGTTTTGAATGTCTCCAGAGAGGGAGACTCCATGACCTCCCAGGGCAGCCTGTCCCAGTGCTCTGCCACCCTCAATGTAAAGTGAAAGGAGGTGAAATTTATTTTGTTTTAATTTGTAGTCATTGCTCCCTGTACTTTTGCTGGACACCAGTGAAAAAAGTTTGACACCGTTCTCTTGAGGATAAATACCTTTGAGGTATTTATATATATCAATGAGATTCCTCTCAGTCTTCTCCAGACTAAACAGGCCCAGCTCCCACAGTCTCTCTTCATAAGAGAGATGCTCCAGACCCCTCATCACTCCTGGGGCCTCTGCCAGACCCTCTCCAGTAGCTCCTCGTCCTTCTTGTACTGAGGAGCCCAGAAGTGGCCGCAGCACCCCTGATGTGGCCTCGCTAGGGCTGAGCAGAGGGGAAGGACCTCCTCCCTTGACCTGCTGGCCACACTCCTCCTGAGGCACCCCAGGATACCACTGGCCCTCCTGGCCACAAGGATACACTGCCAGCTGATGGCTAACTTCTCATCCAAGGCTCTCGGGCCCTTCTCCACAGAGCTGCGCTCTGGTGGGTCAGCCCCAGCCTGTGCTGGTACTTGGGGTATTCCTCTCCTGGTGCAGTACCAAACACCTGCCCTGGTTGAACCTCACCAAGTTTCCTTCTGCCCAATCCTCCAGTGTGTCAAGGTCCTGCTGAATGTCAGCACAGCCTTCAGGTGTATCAGCCACTCCCCAGTTTCATTTCATCAGCAAATCTGCTGAGGGTACATTCTATACCTTCCTCCAGGTGGTTAGTAAACAAGCTCAATAAGGCTGGACCCAGTACTGACCCCTGAGGAGCACCACTGACTACAGACCTCCAAGTGGATTCTGTTTTGCTGATCATGACGCTCTGAGCTCTGCCATTCAGCCAGGTCTTGATCCATCTCGCTGTCCATTCATCTGACCCACATTTCCTGAGCTTACCTAGAAGGGTGTTATGGGGAAATGTCAAAAGCTTTGCTCAAGCTGAAGGAGACTACATCCACTGCTCCCTTCTTGTCTATCCATCCTGCCATGTCATCATAGAAGGCCATCAGATTGGTCAAGCATGACTTCCCCTTGGTGAACCAATGAGGACTACTCCTGGTGACCTTCTCTTCATCTCTGTGCTTGTTGGTGACCTCCAGAATATCCTGTTCCATCTGCTTTCCAGGCACGGCAATGAGGCTGACTGCTCTGTTTTCTCTACCTTGCCCTCGTCGAAGGTGGGGATAACTGATCTCCATCTTCAAAGATGATAAGCTTATCCATTAATTATTCTTTGTTGCTTTTTTACTTTTTGAAATGGCTATATCCAGGAAGAGGTATTTCTCATTTCCTATTAGAAAAAACTAATGCTCACTCCGTTTTCCCATGACACTCCTTCCTCTGTGTAAAATTAATTTGGTATCTTGAATTCAAACAACACTTCATTTTTAATTGACCTGTGAAAATTAGAAAATGAGCATTTTATTATACGTAAATGAGGTTTATCTCCTTCACAAGAGTACTTCTAAGCCTCAGAAATTAATCCTTCAGATTTTTTCGTTAACATTGCATGTTATGGCACAGGCATATAAAACTTGAATGAGGCTGCAATTTCAACCAGATCTCTGAGAAATATGAATGACGTCAATATTCCACTTGCTTTCTACAAGCAAGTCTGGGAAGTATATCCTGTGATTGCAGCAAAAGTAAAGCCACCTGGGCTTATTCAGTTGTTTTGTTTGGGTGTGGTGTGTTTTTTTTCTCCCAGAATTTATGGTAATGCCAGAATCTCAGTCCTTATTTTTTTTTTTAAAGGCTGATTACTGTCTAGAAAGGAAGATTTTGTCTCTTTGGAGATGCGCTTTTATTGAACTCATTCAAACTGAGAGTTGTCCTTGAAAAAGGCTACTTGAGTTTAGCTCCTTTTTCTCCTGCCCATACAGTGGAAAAACATTTTTTTTTCTTTTACTCATATTTTTTAAACTTATTATCCTGTTGTTGAAAGTAGATTCTACTTAGATATCTGTAACTGAAACGATGAGTACGTAGTTATGTGCTTATAGCCATGGCATCCAAGGAAGCAAGAGGAGAGCAGGTTCTTTATTGCCAATGTGCCACATTTAGGTGATGCTTTGTGGGAACAAGCTCTTTCTTGAGAGATTACTGTGAGACAGTTTCACCTGTTGGACACATACTGGTGCTCAAGTCCACACATGACAGAAACGTGTAGTTTTCTGTGGAAATCTTCTGTGGAAAAGCTGCTAAAGAGGAGGCACGATTTCTACCATGCCCCTCCTTGCTGTAATGCCACACAGGCATTTCTCATCCTGAGAAGGGAAAAGCATGAAGCCTACACGAGTGCTGAGTCGGGAACTGCCAATTCCTGCAAGCTGGCACTTGGGGACATGGCTGTGCCCGGGCACGGGCAGCACCAGCCCTGTGGATGCAGACAGCTGCACCCAGAGCAGAGACCAGCAGGGCTTAGCGTAGCTGCTGGATGCTGGATATGGATGCCGGACCCTGGTCCACGAGGAGCCCATGGGAAAGCATCTGAGCCTGAGCCAGTGCCAGCACAGAGGGCCTGCATGGAGGCAGACCATCCAAAACTCCTGCTTAGGCACCTTCAGGCTCCTGTTCTCTCTTGATGGCATGCTGGTCTGGAAATAAGCAACAGCAGGAGGGTCAAGAGCCTCTCACCCATTGCTGGGCAGTCTCCAGAGCCTGGAGCAATAGCTGCCATTGCACAAGCTCCATTTAATAGCCATGGGAATTCTGGAAACCTCCCTCTTGGTCCAGCAGCCCCAGCAAACACTTCTTGCATTTTAGCTGATTTCCAGGCAGCGGTGCCTTCTCTGTGGCAGTGGGTGCCCGAGGTGTCTCTGGCAGCAGCTGGCCGATGGCCCATAGCAGGAGTGCTCTGTGGGCCTGGCGCTGCCCGGGTGTCCTGGCTGACCGCGGGCGCTGCCATGGGCTGGCACTCCTGGGGTGGGAGAGGGACAAGCCCTGCGTCCTGCTGCATGGGGGTGGCTGGAGGCTTGTGGCACTTCTGCTCCAGCTCCAGGCGCTTACACTGGATCAAGGCCTGTGCCCTCACTCCTGTGTCCAAGGACATGAGTGCCCTGGCTCCAGGGGTCCAGGACACCTGCTCTGCCTCCCGTGTCCTGAGTACTAGAGAAGGCAGCATTGCCTTCTCCCTCCAGCAAGGCCACGCATACTTCTTGGGATTGTGTTCTGAATAATCTACATGTTTATTTGATGAAACTTCTTTTTCCTAAAGAAACCAAAACAAAGAGACAAACCACTTGCAATTACACAACTTATTTCCAAATGTATTTATTCTGTGTTATTATTTGTTCTCCAGCCAAAACACGGAAATGTCTTTCCAAGCAGCTGTTGTCTTCTAGTTTAGCACCTGGCCTATTCAGCCATATCACTTAACAAAATCTTTTAATTTAATCTTTTGGTTAACTCTTATGTAAGAAGAAACTCTCCCTTGATAAGGAGCATGTTTCTGTGTAGTTAGCCATCTGCAACCGCCTGTAAACTCTCTGATGGTGAAAGCGAGGATAACTGATCAGACACATCTCAGGACTACAAAACAGGCTGAGAGCCGTTCGGTGCCTGTTAAAATCAGGTTTAAATGGATGTGATTTTGAACTCAGCTGTGTGGCTTTTGCAATGTTTCAAAAGCCTCCATTGCTATAGTACTGGGTATCAAGGTAGAAAATAAAACTGGTGTTCATATTATGGCCAGGGAATGAATGATACCATAGGCAGTAGCTTAAAAAGTAAATACTTGGCAATATATTTGAGGAAAAGCTTGGCCATTGTCAGCAAGTGAAAATGGATCATTGAAATGTATTTAAAATGCATTCCAAATTTACGGTGAAGTTATGAAAAGATTGTTGGATCGGGACTATATACTGCTTTGTATGTTTGGAGCATTTAGACACTCTTGAAGGAAATTTTCCCTAGGACATTGAGTGGATAACTTTGCTCTTTTAAATTTGCATATTTACAAGAATGAATAAAAAATTTGGAAAATTTCAGAGAAATTGCTGAAGTTCTTTTGGTTGCTGGAGACAGCTGGAGGCCAGGTAGGTACCCAAGGCACCTGTGGTGGCCCTGGATGCCTGTTTTAGGCAGCTGAAATGAGCCTCAAGTCAACCCAGGCAGTGGAGCCTGGTGTTCCATCTCACCATAAAGCAGACTCCTACTCGCTGGTCAGTTAAACAGCAGCACAGGCTCCACAAACTGTACCAGGGAGATATCTGCTGAACATGAAGGGATTTATATATCCAGATCACAGCTAAACACCCATTACACAATTATCTCAATCTTATATCAAGATATCATTTCCAAATAACAAGCTGCAATGAATCATTAAATGATATAAATGATATAAAGAATAAGTGTGTTTTAACTTTAAAAAAATATTTAATTTTTTGCCGAATCAAATTGGGTAAATGTAATACAAGTAAATGGATTGCTGATGGAAACTCAGATGTTAATTTTAGGTGACAAAATAGTAGATTTTTACCTCCACTGATAGAAATGCTTTCTTTTTTTTCTATCTTTTTTTTCAGTAGTTTAATGTTAGTCAAACATTTTGTTTCTCATCCCTTTCATTCATATCCAAATGCGCTGGAGACGTAGCTCTAGGCATTGGCATAGTATCTAAGATAGCTTATTTCTAAAACCGCCCTGCTGATGAGTAGTTTGCACATGTATTATACATGTTCTTGGAAGGAATGTTGGAACTGATGCATGAACTCACAGCTTGGTGAATTGTGAGTCTTTCAGCAGGATGGCCAACGAACATCTCATGTATGCATGTTCTTCTGGATAAAGTAACAGTGATCTTTTTTTCTCAAGAATGTTGATTTTTTTTGAAAAAGGAGAGTTGGATGCGCACGTAGTATGCTCACTGTGGATCAGAGAGAAATCTACCAGCAAGGTATATTTATTTATATATAATCAGTTTTTCTTCAGTAATAATACATGTGACTGGAAGGTGACAAATTTATCCAAAAGGAAAATGCATACTCACTTAAGTTTCATTTTACATGTATGCACACAAACAAATCTGCCTAGCTTTTGCTGGAATGTCACTGGAGCACCAGTAACTCCTGCGGCTGCTTACACATTTCCACTCCTTATTTATTTTTTTCGTGAGGGGAACAACTATTCTCAAAAACATTCTTCTTTCTATTTTCAAATGCCTTGAATTTGGACTTTCAAATAAGCAAACAAAAGAATCACTCATGTGAGTATTTCTTTTGTGTTGGCTGAGTTTTATGGGAAGAATTAGAAAATAACTTCCCAGTGTTCACACATGGGGGTTTTTTTAGCAATTCTGGGCCAAAAAATTAAAAAGCATGGAGTGAGTCAGACATAAGCTCCATTGAAGTGGAATATCTTATACTATGCCAGTGAAAACTGGACTTGATTTCAGTAGTTATAAGTCTCTGAAAATCTGCTGCTTGGCAGGCCCAAGGGGTTTTGGCAGTGTGGCACTGAGTGTGCAGTGAGCTGGGGAGATGACAGGGCAAGTGACTGTCCCTCAACACATGGGTCACCAGGTCATTGGTGACACTGTTCTGCTGTAGGGGCATTTAGTATCAGAATGCAATGCCAAAACTTTCCTTTTTATATAGGTATTTTTAGACTAATTGAACTCTGGCACTTAGAGAGGCTCCAGATTTGGGCCAAAGGCCAAATCCCTCACCAGAATAAGGAACTGATGCCTGCTGGGGCCAGACTAGCACTCTCGCTCTGACTAAGGTTTCCTCTCTTCTTTTTTCCTCTTCCATCAGTAAGCTCCCTCCTGTCCTCTGGCAGATCCATTGTCCCACCTTTTTGCCCATTGGGATGGGGTTAAATTTACTGTCTTCAGGATGGACTCCCTGTACAACATCTGAACAGCTCTCTCTGACCTGAAGATCTAGAGAATATCATTTGTAAACACTGTAGATACTGTAATTGTGGAAGGAGAGCTGTGTGCATCTGTAACAACAGTAAGTTTGAAATAATAATATGGTTTTCTGTAGTCTGTTCTAGATTGATTTTGTGTAACAAGTGTTTGCACAGTAGCTTGTACTGAGGCACTGTGGTGGCTGTGTTCTGGCAACCTCACTCAAAAAGGTGTCCTATTCATTTCAGTGATCCTTGCAGAGGACAATTGAGATGGCAATTTTTATCCTGGCTTGAAGTGTCCACTGTTTTTTTTTCCTCAGACCCACTCTGTGCCTTCTGTCTTTGTGTCCTCAAAATTAATTTCTAGGGCAAATCCCACTGCTTTCAGCTAGTGCTGCTCTGGTGAAGCTGAACAGGAAGCATTTTGAACTGTGAAAAATCTATAATTTGAATGGGAATGTATATGACACACTGAAATGACACCTAGAAGCAGTCCAGTCCTGCAAGAGTGATATTAAAGCAAGTTGTCCAAAGTCAAGCACAGACTGAAGCCCTCAGAAGAAAGGGACCCAAAGAGCTGTCCCTCCCACAAAATAGCTGAATACAGAGCAACCAGGAATGCAGCAGGTACCATGAGTGGAAAAAAATTTGACATCAGAATAGGATGCAACCTTGAAGTTAAAAACAGAGTGATGCTTCACTTTGCTTCTGATACTTCAGCTCTTTGCCAGGAAGGTGTTACATTAAATTTGCTTTCATCTTCTTAGTGAAACATTGAAATTTTTAATGTTTTAAGGTGTTGTTTTAAAAAAAACCCAAACCCTCAAGGTGTGTCTGTATTCTCTGACTCATATTCTCCATATGCAGCAAAAGAAAGCAGGGAGATATGGAAGAGGTAACAGAAGAGATCAGGGGGCCCAGAAGGAAGAAGGAATGCCAAATCTCAAGGCATTTTGATGACATTGAGAAGTTTGTATGTCACTTTTTTTTCCCTCCCTACTAGGTCTGTTTCTTTCTTGATATTGATCTATTTGTTACTTGATCTTCTGAGAACATGGTAACTAAATATTTCACATTATATAGTGACCATATTCATGGTGACAATATTACGATGAAATTTCTGGTTTCAAAGCCTCTTTAAAATTTTCTTGGTATAAATGGCGATTGCTAGGCCTATGGAATGAGACTATAACCCCATTTAAAACAGGTCAGCAGACAATATACTTGGGGGTGGGTGTGGGGGGTTGGGGGAGGGTGGGTGTGTTTTTCCGGGGATATAAGTTAGCTCTACTCAAAACAGTCTTCATTTTGGAAGTGTGATTCAGATACGCTTGCAGACACGCTTTCACCTCTTTAAGAAGTGAGATAATGAGGCTTAAAGTGGATTTATTATTGCACAATAACCAGCATTTCACAATCTGAAATAAAATTACCCAAGGCCCTCATAGTGCACGCTCTGTGTTGCATGCATCTCCCAGGTGAAAGGCAGGTGGTTGAAGTGATTTGAAACCACACTGTGATTGCATCAGCCAGGTGAGAGGCTGCTGGAGAAGAGCCCCAGCCCTGAGTCAGCAGAGCATGGTGTGATACCTGCTGTGCTGGAAGTGGTGCAGAACCTCCCTGCCTCAGCAGGAGCCTTGGGAAAGGTTTTGGCTGAGAAAGCTCTCCTGACACTTGCTCCTCGGCAGACACCTCTGCTGCTGTTTTCATATTTTCACGAAGTGTACAACTGTCTCCTTTTGGGGGAACATTCCCTAGGATGCCCTGAGAATGATAAGGCAGGTGGTTTTGCCTGACATTTATAAGGATCATAAAACATGAACATGGGAAGACAGGGAAAATCGAGATGGGTATGTCCTTGTTCCAAGCATGTGCATTGAGGCACCTGATGTGACAAATGAATGTTCTGAAAAGACTAAAGACATTAGAAATTAAAGTGTTGGAGACTGTGCAAATGCTATACTCCTCAAGGAGGATTGTAGCATGACACAGCTTTTGTATTTTGCAAAGCAGCTTTATCTGAATTGCTTAGCACATCTGCTTGGTGGATTATAGGATAAATAGGCAAGGGAGAAGTAGCCATAATTTTTACTCATGAGACCACAAGGGATTGAAACCAACTACTCCTAGAGTAGTGTGAACAAAGCTGTAATCCTCAGTTCTTGTGCCCTTTACTGCTCTGAATGGAAGTATCCATGTCAGCATGGTTGATCCTTTCACAGCAGTGAAAGGGCATCCTGCATCAGAGAGCAAAATTCTCCATCCAGCAAGTCTGGTACAGTGCATGCTGATGGAAAGAAGACAGCTACTGTATGCTCATTGCTCCAAGGGGAATGTAATCTGTGAACGAAGAATGTGCATCTGGGGATCTCAGCATTTCAAAAGGCATAATAGTCAAGAACTCTGAATGGTACCCTCTTAGAAAAAACATAATACCTTCTCACTGACTCACCATTCTTTTCATTCTCTGCTGTCTCACAGGACAGGGACATGCCTAGTTAGTATGACTTACATAAATGAATGCGTGTGAAAATTCCACTCCCTTAGAAATTTTGTTTCTTCAGAACCCCAAGCAGCTGTTCACACTAATAATGAGTTATTGAACACTTCTTCCTTTTTTTAAAGCCTTTTATTGATTTTACTAGATGTGCTGGAATAGCTTAGATCTCTGACGATGTGTAGTGGCAAAAGAGGTGATGACAGGGCTGGATTGTGAATAGAGAAGTCCAGTCACAATGTCACCAATGTGCAGAATGCTGTCTTCACCAGGGGCATGAAAGATTCTTTGTGAACCAATAGAAAAACTCAGAAAGAACTGGATGGGTAGAAAAGCTGACCCTAGCTATATATTCCTACATGGGGAGATGCCATCACACAGCATTACGATCTTAGATAATTCCTTAAAGCCACAAAGATTGCAACTACACATTTTCTGCATATTTCTCAAGCATCAGTGGAAAATTTATATTGAGGCAAACAAATACTATTTAAACAAAAAATGTTTATACAAATATCTTTTTTTTTTTTAGCTGCTTGAATGGTTAGACCATGCTTTAAGTGGTGGTTACATCCACCCTCTTTTTATATGCATAAACTCCTTTGTCTCCTCTCTGCATTCAGAGACCTGCAAATTTTCTGGTATTGGTTTGCATATGCTAGTGGTATAATTTGTACTATTTCTGGACTAAGTGCTGAAATTATGTCTTATTACTCCTAATGGGTACATTGTTTTTAATTATAAATAAATGCAATGAAAACCACAATAATGAAACAGATCATGGACTAAGTTCCTAGCACCTGACCTTCATACAGTCAGCCACACAAGCACGCAGTTATTCACCTCATCTCCTCCTCTTGTTGCAATGTCCTGAAGACTTGAATTTATGCAACTCTTACGACATATGAGCATTTTTTTGGTTTGTCTGACTTTTTGGCCACCTCTGGGAAACCCTAGGAAAAGATCTACGAGAAAGCTGCCATTTTCTGAGCAATGAATTCAGCCAATTTCCAGATGTCACCTGACAATGGGAAGGACTGTGGGCCCCCATAGTGGAAGGCTGGTGGCCAAGGCTGGCTGGTTTGGACAGAGCAGTTGGTTTGGCACTATGGAGCAGTGCCTTCCTATCATTGTAGGAGCTTTGGGAAAGAAAGCAGGAAGAGCTGGTCCAGATTAACCAGCCTGCCAAGCCAGATGTAGTTGATTGGTTTGAGGTTTCACAACTCTTTACTGAGTAAATTAGTATTATACCCATTTTAGGACCTAAATTATCTTAGGAACAATATAGGTGGAGATGTTTTCATGATACTCTGGTGCTTAACTGATACATATTTTTCACTTTATGGTAAATTTTTAGTATCAACAAATTTAGCCCAACCCTTATCCTGCCTTTGTGATTGCTATCACAATGAATCTCACTAAATCTGTACTCCTTTTTTACAACTCTTGGTCTGAAAGAAAAAATTCAAGCCATACTACATAGTTGGAAATCCTGATGTCTTTCTGCAAGTTATTTATCTAATTCTGTAGTAATACCTTGCTATTGTTTTGAGTAGTTTTTTTGCTCTTTAGTGACATATTAGATTTTCATCACTGTCATTATTTTATCAGTGGGGAAGTGTTATAGGGAATATTAGTTAAGGTCACATTCCCAGGAAGCTGGTTACAGTGTTTAGAGGGTAAGATTTTATAGAGTTCTTAATTCACTGGTGCCACTACTTCATTTATGGCAGAACTTATGGGCTTGATGGTGAATCACAGAATATCCTGAGCGGGAAGGGGCTCACAAGGATCATTGAGTCCAACTCCTGGCCCTGCACAGCACCGTCCCCAAGGGTCACACCATGTGCCTGAGAGCATTGTCCAAACACTTCCTGAACTGTTATCAGCCTGGAGCTGTGACCACTTCCCTGGGGAGCCTGTTCAGTGCCCAACCACCCTTTGGGTGAAAACCCTTTTTCTAATATCCAGCCTAAATCTCTCCTGGTACAAATTCAGGCCATTCCTTTGGACAGTGTCGCTGGTCACCAGATAGAAGAGATCAGTGCCCCTCCTTTTCCCCTCACAAGGAAATTGTAGATGGCAGTGAGGTCTCTCCTCATAACTTTACCAGGCATCAAAGTGCAACTGAGTCGCCTGTAGGTTTCAGGGTCCTCCTTTTTGCTCTTTTTTAAAACCTGCCTCCCAAAGGCTTCCCATCCACTAGGAACTCTCTGGATTCCCAAGACAGCACAAAAATCATCGAGAGATTTTTTTTCATGACATCATCCAACTTTTCAAGGATTCTTGGATGAATCCAATCAGGCCTCATAGATTTTTAGGGATCCAGCTGGAGCAGCAGATCTTGCATAATTTCA
The DNA here is from genome assembly GCF_015227805.2 of Hirundo rustica. Taxonomy (NCBI): domain Eukaryota; kingdom Metazoa; phylum Chordata; class Aves; order Passeriformes; family Hirundinidae; genus Hirundo; species Hirundo rustica. The sequence continues at coordinate 28,894,717 of NC_053450.1, read as the reverse complement.
GGGTCAGCTGGGAGCTGATCATTCTTGCAGTCATGGTCCTGCAGGTCAGGGCTCTGAGACCTCTCTGTTCTGTCATCCATATTGAAGACAGAGGCAAAGTTACAGCAGGAGTGATAGATAATATATGTTGTGCAAGTTAGATGAGAAATTAGCTGCTTTTTGGCTTGAGAAAATTAGGGAAATAATTAGAAATCTGCTATTGCAAGCCCTGTAGAAGTACTCTTTCTGTATAAGAACCATTGTCTAAAGATCAGTTGTAGCTGTAGGCTTACAAAGTGGACAGCCCTGATGCAAAAAAAATACTGTCACTCAGGTCACAGAGTATAAAGAAAAGAAGAAAGTGTTGTCTTGGAAACATTTGATGAACAATTTTGTTTTGCAGCTGGTTGATCAACAGTTATTCTGATCTGAGTGTTTCTGAATCGGTGTTTCTGACTGAGTATTTCAAAACCTTAACAGTAGCTCTCCAGAGATATCTTTAGGGACAGGACTGGAACATGGCATAATGCAGATGCCACCTTCTATTTTTAGAGAAGAAAAAATGTCTTTTTTTCTCTTCAATATATTCAGAAGAATATCACTTGAATGTGGCTTTTCCTGAGGATCAGGACAAATCCACTAGCAAACTTGTCTGCAGTATAGTGGAAGTAAAATGTATGCTAAACAAAATTTTAAAAATGGAACATAATACAAGTGAACTACAGTGGAGAGGGAAAGAATCAGTAGATGAACTTGGGAGTGATTTCTCCCCAGATGTTTAAGAAATCTCATTTTAATCCTGAAAGCTTAGGCTGAGACCACTGAGAACAGTTTGGTTTGGGTGAACTGATATTTCCAGAGGTTTTGGTAATGGGTTTCACAGGTTTCATTTAATTGCTCTCTGTCTGGGAAAACAGCCATGAATTTGTGACTGATTGGAAATCCAGATGTAAAGTTGAGCCATTTTTTTGCAGCTGGACTCCAGTGGAAGTAGTACACAGTTAAGGGAAAGTACAGAGTGTTCCTGAGGGAACATTTAGGGAGGGAGGAGTGTGGACTGTCCCCCTTTTTGGCAAGAAAAACTACCACTAGCAGTTAAAAAAAAAAAATAAAAAAATTACTTACAAGTGAATGTAGAATTATTTCTGAAGGAGATGTGCCATGTTCCTTTTTATTAAAAAGAAAAAAAAAAAAAAAAAGTTGTGTTTGTCTCAGGAAAGCAACTCAATAAAAACACATTTATTATAATGTTATTAGTTGCCTTGCTTGATTTCAAAGAGTTATAACCCCTCCAGAAAGCGATGTTCTTTTGGACATACTACATGAAGAACTACTGTGACAACTTCATCTGAACAGAGCCCTGAGTGTGGCACTGAAGCAAAGAAAGAGAAAAAGGGGCAGCCTGCTTCTTCTGCCTGTTAGCAGGTCAGACCTGCCTCCTCAATCCTCTTCTATAGCTAAGCATGCTTTAATCTTTAAGGACAGAAGACTCTCAAGTAACAGAATAGAGCCTAGAAAATAAGAATATTATAAAAATGGCTTTTCTTAAACATAAAAGCCATTTTACTGCTTATATTACATAATATCAATTTAGATTGATTTTTTTTTCTTGTCAGTTTGTATCATTTACTTCTAGAGATTCTTCTTCAGTGGCCAATTTCTTTGACCTCAACAGAAAACTGGGCCCCACTATGTGCTGATCCTTTCATCAATTGGCAGAGACACGCCCTGGGAGCTCCATGTCTGTTCATATGGACTAGTTCAAAGATCATGGGCTGCTGTAATCTTATAGGAGAAATAGTCTAAAACATTCCATGACTACAAATCTAATTTGTTGCTCTGGTTGTGCTGGGAGCAATGCTGAGCTTTGATTCTGGCTGTGTGGATAATGAGCCTCAGGCAGGAGGGGAAAGCAGAAGGCAATCGTCTCTCAGCACTTCTCTTGCTTCTTGGAGTACGTGAAGCTGCTCCAGGTTTGCACTGTCCGTAGCCACACTTGTGCAATAATTTGGAGCCATTGAGCCATCAGCTGTAAAACAGAAAATGGAGTTCCATGGAGATACAGTTATGAATGGTATGATCTGCTTATCATGCTATCAATAGCCTCTGTTTGTGGTAGAAATATTAAAGGAGTTAATTTGCTTAAATTTTGCCAGTCATATGAAGCCTGTAATCAGAGCAACTACCATCTCCTTGGGTGTTCCCTGTGGAGTACAGAGATTGTTGCCCAAATACTGACCAGGCAAAACTTTGTCTCTTATAAGACAACAAACAAGATATAACTCAGAAGTTATTTTTGCTTATGTAAAATAGTTCCAGTTATGTTATGTTCCTTCTGCTTTTGCCTTGACCCATTAGCTGGCAAGTCCTTACAGATTTGCACCAAAGAAAATTTTCTTCACCAAGCACCTCATAATGAGCCAAAGGGTGGATGGATGTACCTCTGAAAGGCAGACATCAAGGAGGAGGTCCCTACTAAAGCACAGTAATAACTATGTCATTTTGCTACTTTGAAAAATGCTTTTACAGTGTGGCAAGATTTTATTGCAAGAAAAGGGATGGAGTCAGAAATAGCTGCTATATTATTTTAAAAAAGAGTCTTCATTTCTGAGTTTAGCTTTGCTATATTTGGTAAGAAATCTGAAAAGAGTTTCAATAGTAATAGGATTTAATTTATAATTACATATTATTACTGTAACAGCAGAGAAAATATTATGAATTGAGATCCACTACCAACAAGAGTTGTCATAGGCATTAACCTTTGTAATTGCTTTTAGTCATCTGCGACTTGATTATGAAAATGCTAGACTTTTGCAATGTGCTTGGAAATAGTAGGCTTGGCATGTGAGTTGATGATTGTATTTTATCCTATCTTTTGTGACCCTTGGCCTATTTAAAGCAAATATCAGATGACCCTTTGTGTGTTTTGTTTCATCAGCAAAGAAGACTGGATATTTTAACAGGTCTTTAATAAGGAGCTTTATGCAGCAACTGTGATGCAGGAGGGTGGATCAAAATTATGTTCAAGGTGGAAGTGAATTTCATTTAACTACAGACACAGAAGACTCCAGCACAGCCACAGAGGATTCCTCTGTGGGCAATGGACAAGGACCCCAGGAACCCCAAGCAAGCATTTACAAATGCGGCCAGTTGTCCCCTAGTGATTTTTGGTTTTTCTCTTTCTGGTATAGTGAGTGCACAAATGACTAGACAATTTCCACCAACACTAACAAAGTTATGGCAAAATAATTCCACTGGGATAAGAACAAAGGTAAACTGAGCTCTAACAGGATGTGATGTCTGTATGGGATGCTGAGCAGTGGTATTTAATGGCCTGTCAAATTGCCTCACTCATGAAAAGTAGCCTAAATCCAATCTGAGAATCAAATCAAAGTGGAACCAAGCAGGAGCCAAGAACTTGAAGCACACAGCTCAGTCTTGGACAACCCTTCGACAGGAGACACATATCCCAAAAGAAGGTTTGGGTATCCCAAATCATGCTACTCCTAAGTGTCCAGACTTTGATGACTCTTGAATGAAACTAATAAAAGGGTATGAGACTTACTAATTTTTCAGCATATATATTTCTGGGTTTGTTTGTTTGTTTGTTTTGGTTTTTTTTTGTTGGTGCATTTTGTTATGTTTTGTTTTTTGTTGTGAATGTACATCACTCTTCATCACTCTTTCCTATCTGATAAAGGATGGCCCGGCGCTTTTTTTTTTTTTTTTTTTAAGAGATCTCATGTTTCATATACTCACATTGGTGTTCAGGAACCAAGAAGTGATCAGTTCCTGATGTATTTCCCAGGCATGTCCACACAGTCCTGGTCCCTATGCCAGGATATCTACCAAGAGTCTTACCTCTCTCTTGCTGCAAGGTAGGAGTATTTAATCCTTGGTATGTTCCCATTTTGAGGAGCACTGCGACCTTCCACGTTTCATACCACCACACCCACAGGCTTTCACTAAGGTCTTCTCAAGGTGATTATCAATGCAGCACAATACCCCTGAGCAGTGGAATGGCCTAATGGAGAATAAGGGGAAATCATTAAGATTAGGTCACATTTCCAAGCCATCAGAATTGTGCAGATCTGGAAAGCAAATGTTGAACTCAGGAAAATCATCATGCCGCCCATTGTTAAGTGAAAGCCTGGGAGAAAAATGAACAAATACATTGCATATTTTTCTAAATATTGCTGAACTGCTCAGAATAAATGTTCTAAAAATGCTCACATGAAAGAATGGTGAATATAATAGACAATTTTTGTTGGGACATATTCATTAGCTTGGGGAACTATCCATTTCCTGATGACTTCCTCTCTTGTTAGTACATGTTAGATCTTTCCAAGCATGTCTCCCTTGTTGCCATCTAACTTGTTCGTTAGGAGAGGTGATTTAAATTTCATGTTTGTAGGGCATGTGAGAAGGCTTACACCAATGAATCACTGAGAAGGAAATATCCCAGTTTGCTAATAGAAGTGTCAGTGAATGGAATAGATTTGGGGTCTTTGACAACACCTTGCTGAAGGCATTGCTGCTGTTGGACACAAATGAGGCAGATGAAACTTTGTTCAGAGGGAAATGATATCATACACCATGGTGGCCAGAATGTATCATTCTTTGTCTTCATAATAAACTAAAACACAGAACTATTAATTTCCTAGGTAACGACAGACATACTGTTTTTGCTCTTGATCATGTGCAATACCTCAAAAGAAATAATTTATCTTCTATATTTAGCATGCAGAATTTTTTTCTCACACAGAAGTTCAAAGAAGATTTCAGTAAGAACTGAGGACTTTGACATTTTCACGACTAAAAGACTTTTTCACATGCTTTTGTTCTCTGCTAGAAGAATCTGGCACCATGCTTCCTGATGGGCAGGGCGCATCAAGCTGGATTTTCTGCAACTTTCTTGCTGTCCCTTGCTCTCACTTTTCACAAAGGTGACACCTGTGAATCAGCACTTCTGGCAAGTTGCAGTCAGATCTCCCATCATTACCAAGATAAAAAGTCCCACAGGCAACTCTCCTTTGAGCTCACCTCAGCTACTCAGTGGTTCTTGCACTCCCTGCCTCATATCTTGGTTTGCTTCTTAACCTCCACCCATGAGCTTTCTCCTTCTTTTATGCCTTTTTGGTGAATGTGACTATTGGTTCTACTGTTCTTTTGAAACCCATGTATATGTATTCCCCAAACTGACCAATGGTTTTCTCTAGTGAACAAGAATTCACTATAGTCCAACATCCAATGTCTGCAGAAATACACTTACAATAGTATTTTACTTATCTCCAGGAGTCTTTCAATGTCCAAATGTAACTGTCTTGTACTGCATCCATGAGTTGTTTATCTGTAGATAATGAGTGAGTGTTGCCAATGGATAGCTCAAAAATTTTATTAACAAATAAAATTTGAAACGTGGTATTGTGAAAAGAAAGCTTTTTCTTTTTAAGGACTGCATCTGCTTTCATGTGAAGTTGCTTCATCTTTTTGCTTCACTGCTTTTCTTTGTCATTTTTTTTCCCAGGGCATATAATTCATCCAGTATAACTGAACTATTTCCAACAATTAACTTCTCTTGTTCCACATTTCAGGATGAAGTTATAGTTCTAAAATGTTTGTGCCAAATCATTTCTCAGGAAAAATATTTTCTCTTCTAGCTATAAAATTGCATGATCTTGTTAATTTCACTGAGAAGGGAATTTAGAAGTGTGGACACCTTCTCAGAGATTCTTAGGAACAAAACATGGAAGATTTCACAGGAAGAAATGGGCTAAGTGCTCGTTACTATTCTTTTTTGTCTAAAATATTCCTACTTGTCTACAATATCACTGTAAGACAAGAGTGAAAGTGGTTTCATTCTGCCCCAAAGAAACAGAGCAGGCCATTACCAGAATAACTGGTAACACCACTGTCACTCTGGCTCGAGATTATCTAGTGCACAAAGTGTGCAGCATCAGGCACTTGCTCAGTTCTTTCCTTTAGACTGCTGAGTGCTGTGAAGCCACTCCAAAAAACTCCAGGGGTGTCTGTGGTGGAAATCCTTGTGCATAATTTGACCCTTCCCCGCACTGCAGAGTTCCTGCTCTGATATCCTGTTCTCCTTACCTGCAGGTATGTTGCACCTTTGCTGTCAAATTCAAGTATACTTATCTCACTGTGCATCAGTGTTACTCAAAACTTCCTCCTGCCTGAGAAAACTTCCCAGCCACCTTCAGAGTGCTTGTGCTGTAACTTTGAAGTTACACTAACCTGGACAAGGCTGCCAGTGGGGAAAATCTCACTCTTTATTTCCTTTTCCTCTGGATGAAGTGTTGGATTTGCACCTTTTGCAAATCAACACAAGGCTGCTGAGGGCAGAGAGAAGGTCTGTTCAAATCCAGGTAAGTTCTTGTTCCTGAGGGAAACTGGTCATAGGAAAAGACATCTGAACTTGTGTTTTATCTATCTACATCTGTATTTCCACAGTCCTGCGTTACCATAAATAGAGAAAATTAGCTTATTAAAAGTTAAAATAATAGTCAATCATCTTCTGTTTCCCAGCTTTCTGCCTTTCCAGACAGCTTTGAAAATTTATCTAAAATTTAAAACCAAAACTGGTGGCTTCACCTACCCTAATAAATAGGAAATATTTGTGCTGCTTACTGGTCTCTGTCCAAAATCATTATTTCACAAGAACCAGCTCACTGAATGAGAATGTTTCCATAGCTATCATACTGTGTGGGTATAAGGAAGCAGAATTTGCAGGGAAAGCTTTGCTCTTTATTAAACTAGCAGATAAAGGTGAAAAAGGAGGTGATATTTCAGGTTCAGAATTCCTTCTTTGGTTCAACCAAAATCATTGTATTCCACCTGTAATTATGATTTTCTGTTGTTTCCTTCAGCCTTCTTACTGATGGACGAGGCTGTATGAGCTTGAGCTCTGAAAGGAAACAAAACATCACTCCTGTTGATCACTCAGGCTGTCGCTTTGGTCACTCATCTGGGAAGGACTGCGACTGCTTAAAAACTCTCTGCCCCCCAGTTTGTGCCTCATTCAGGGATCTCAGTTTTACCCAAAAAAGTTGTTTGAGACAAACACATTTCCAAAGCCGAGCACTGGGATGCATGTGACTCAGTCAAATCTCCCAAGACTGTTTTCTGAAGGAATCCATATGCCTGCTACTGTCAACTTTGCTTAATAGCTGTAAAGTTGCATTGATTTTCTCTGTACTGTTATGTCCCAATGACATTAAGCAAGAATGCCTGTACAAGTCTATTACCACATACTCAGCAAGTATTACCAGACAAGAAAGAAGCACAACTCTCCAAGTACTAGGAGAAAGGTTGTCCTAGTTCTTTGGAAATCTTTGTTTCTTCTTTGTTTCTTCTTTGACCTAGCAAAGACTTAAAACTGCCCAGTGGTTTCTTCAAGGTTTTGCAATCACGAGGTACAGGCTGGCAGCTTTCTGAATTCACTTGATAAAAGTGTTTGGAAATAAGATACCAAAAGAAGAGAAGCAGGACTAGCTATATTCACTCCTGGTTTAAAAAAAAAACCAAAAAAAGGTCAGAGCTGTGGCCCTCGGTGAGAAACTGAGCTCACTTGTCTGTGGGGCAGGGACAAGGTTGTGATGGGGCAGACTAAGGCACATCTGGAGTTTCAAGCAGAGAAGAAAAAGTACAAGAAAAGGTAGAGCATTATTGTGATCATACTGGCTCCTCATTTTCACAGCACATGATGCAGAATGGCTCAAGGAAGATGCTTCAACTCTGGTACCGTGGAAGCTGGCAAGGGACCTCTCAGTTGTCCTTGCACATCAAGGACATCCCTGTCATCAATCTGCAGTGGGCCCAGTCCTGTCAAGTGAACAGACTGTCTGGTACTGATACACAGAAATCTCAAGCTGAGGGATTTTTTACAAAAGCTTGTGAGGGGGATATCCTGTGCTCCATTTTTTTTTTTCTCTACAGCTCCTCTGGCCCCCTCCTCCCACTTCCACACCCTGAGCTCAAGTTTGCAAGCCTTTTGAACTATTTTAAAAAATGTACAGCTTGTCCTCTAAGACATAGGAAATTACATTTGATGGTCTATTGTATAAGAATTTCCATATTTAGACAAAAATCAACAGATACAATCTCTGATTTCCTTTCCCCTATACTCCTCATATTTGCCTCTCCTTGCATTGCTTGGTTTGGCCGCTGCCATGGTGTGGCAGAGGCAGATGTTATCAATTAGAAGATGGATTTATAACTAGTGAGAGATATATTCAAAGAGCCGGCTCATCCAGATACTGTGTACTCACCCTGGTCTGAGTTGTCTGCCCCACAGCTCACATCTGCTTTTTGATACTTTCAAAGGTACTTCAAAGACAAGCTTTTACTCAGTCTGTGCAAAATATGTCACATATAAGAAAATTTTGGCTCCCTGGCCTACAAATTCTGAAGCAGTTTTTCAAGGCTTTATAAAACAGAGGTCAGTGATATTAGACTGGATTAATTATGTAGCTAAACTCCAAAAAGGATTTATAAACATAAATTTTTGGTTTCTTGTAGTTAACGATTTGGTGTAATCATGGTGTAAATTTTCTCAGTGACAGTCAACTCAGCAACAAAACTGACTGAGGAAGGAACTCAGTAACAAGAGCTCAATAACTTTGTAGCAGTTAAAATTATTTGGAGCAATAACGCTGGAGAGAAACACTATTGAGCAGAACAAAGTCAGAATAAAGTGTATATCAATACAATAAAAATTAAGCTTTCTGATTTAAAATAAAATTCCTCAAGACGTTTAAAATATGATTCTGTCTAATTTAAAAGCCAAGAAAATGACTGATGAATTCACTAAATAGTAAAATCTCCAACCACCCCCTCCCCCCCAAAACCAAAACCTCTATGAAATTAAGGGAACAGCTACAATTCATCATTTACACTCGAGACAGGGCTTTGGCCTTTGTCAATTTAGACAAGAAGAGTCATTCTTACAGTCAGTTTCCAAACTGTGGGATGGGCTTCCTTTGAAACAAAAGATGCTTGCTAAAATCCAATTTCTACTCCGACAACAGCGCAGACATTAACCTTTCCTTTCCCAACACAAGCACACATTTCTCTATTTACTGCATGGATAAATTTGTTTCTGGAGTGGTGTTTATGAGAAAATATATCACATACAGAAGAAGCTGGTCACCCCTTACAGTACAAATGAAAAATTCCTGCACTTTGACACCCAAAGTGATCCAGGTGCCCATGCCTGACTGCCAAGGATTCCAGTGTAGTTAAAACTAGTCTTTCATGAAATGTTGTTTAAAAGATCTAAGGGCTTGAGTCCAAAGGAAAAAAAGTTTTGTTTTGTTGCAATGAATTTTTGTTGCAAAATGAGGCAGATCATTATAAATGAAAAGTTAATGCTTTTTACTTTTAACTCTCCAGCCTCTCTAAGTATTTAGGATAGGCTTCACAGTTTAGAAAACATATGTAAAGCTTGCAAACTGGCCAATTGTTGTGCAGTAGATCCGTTTATAATATATAGGTTCAGCTAACTTACCCATATTTTCCATTGTGAGTCTTCTGTCTTATTTGTTAGTCTACAAAGAGTGTTTTGCACTATGAAATACCCATGTAACTACAATGTTTGTATTCACATGGAGGAAATTATAAGCACATGAAAGTAAAGCACATTCCTCATGATCTTTATGCTGCTTGAAGATTAAGAATACAATAGATTAAAAGAATCCAGGAATAAGCTGGTCTCCGGGGAGCAGTCACAATATTTGTGTAAGTATGCTGCTTTACTATATGAATTACAAATAAAGATCTAATAGATATGTTTGATTTTTTTTTTTTTTTTGAAATACACTAACTCTATGGCCTTTTGGTTTTTGAGTTTCAGAAGTAAAGTTGATAAAAAAAATTGTGACATGCATTTAAAAAAACCCCAAAACCCAAAAAACAAACAAACAAACAAACAATTCAGAGTCCAGTCTGTATACCAGAAAGACAGTGTTTCCAAATAAATGGATGCCCCTAACAAATATTACCCCTTATTTTTAGTATTTATGAAATTTGACTTGTAGATGATCTCAAGACTCTAATAAATGTTTTAGGCTAGAGTAAGTAAGTTCAGTGTAGTTACATTGGTTGGCAGGATCTGAAAAACGACTTTTAACTCTTCCATCAAAAAATCACAACCATCTCGTTACATGAAGCAAAAGTTGTCATGAAAAGATTAACAAAGTTAAAATAAAATATTAACGTTTTCGATCTTGTTAAAATGTAGTGGAGGATAGTAGATATTGAAAACTCGTCTAGTAGGGGCCATGTGGAAAGCAATAGAAACAGCACTACCACAAAAACAGAAGTGACACACTTCAGAAAGGGTTCTTGACTCTTTTCCTATTGTACCAGCTTGAGAACTGTCTTTGTTCTTTTGCCATTAAATAATATTTCAGAAACAAATTAATGAAAATAGGCATCTGTTTCTTTTTGATGGGTCATGAAAATTTATCTTGCTCTGACTGTATGCCTTTGTTCTTACTCAGTTTCAATAGCAACCAGCGAAGTTCAAGTTGTATTTGGCAAACACTACCAATCTTCCAGTTATCTGTAAGAAGCCAAAAGCCTCAAAGCTGAATGTAAATCTATACCCAGCAGGACTTGACTGTCAAGCATGCACTACCGTATCTGCTGCTTTTTGTAGAGTTAAATTATTTGGAACAACACAAATAAGCCTTTAAGAATATATTACTATGTGTGACTGAAACCTGTAAATTAATTTTTGTGACATGGAGAAAACAAAAGTAATCTGAGGTGATCAACTGTGCAGGAAATATTTGCCCCCAAAGAAAATTCCCAGTTTGTTCATGCCTCCCTGGCCCAGTGAGAGTATTGTGAGATTATGTGTTCTCCGGTCTCACTTTTAAATCTTTTGAATGATTTTAAGTCGTCTTCTCTCAGCATCCAGGCAATACCAAGTGACCTAAGGTCCGAATGTTGTTATCCCCTGCGAAAGTTCAGGAACTAATTAGTTCATCTAGCCATGAGTTTGGGAAGAGTATTCTCCTTGGCCACAGTACTGGTGCCATCAACCTGATCCAAAAGCTTCTTTTATTATTAGACTTTATGGCCTGTTAACATCAGTGAGCTTAACTCAATCACAACTCTCTGGGTTTTGACTGCTCACGCACAAATTCGGTTTTTGGTCAGTGCTGCTTTGATGATTACTGCATCAAGCTCTATTTTGTGGTGTAGGCATCCCTGCGTTAGTTAACCCAGAGGGAGCTTGCAAAACAGCCATTGTGAAATGCAGACAGCGTTATAATCAGATGTTGTTGGCAATAAAGGCCTAATTAGACTCTAGTCCCATACATGGTGCCAAACCCAGATGGTCTCTCATGCATGCACTCTTATTGTCGACATCTCTAATTGAATCGTTGGAGGCAATCTAGCATTCTCATCCTGATGACTGTAACCCCAATCTCCTTAAGGGTTAAATCCTCAAATGCTGTGGCCAGGAGGAAACTTCAAAGCAGAACTGCTGTCAGCTTTGCCTCCTGTGCATGCTGCAGGAGCAGCAGGCCTGCAGTGCCCTGCTGGGATGCTACTGTGGAGCACAGCGAGGAGCACGGTACACCTTGGCAAATGCTTCCCTCCATCCAGCCACAGACGGCCACAGTCCTGCAGGATCCTCCCGTTCCTGGTAATTAGCCCTGGGAGTGCAATAGTGCTGCTGTGGGCAAACAGAAAAGCGTGCATGACACTGTTACACTTGCAACATTCTTCACACACCTACTTTATTCTTCTTGCATTCAAGAATGAAGACCCAGGTCTTGGACTGCTGTTTTTCTTCAAGTATCTGAGCAAGACTTCTGCAAAACAATTGCTCAAAAGAAATTTTTATTTGCAGAGCAAGGACATACAGACCCCTATTTAATACCTAAACAAAACTTTTAGAGTGATATGCCTAAATATCAGTCTGAGAAATAAATAAATTAGATAGAAATAATCCCAGATTTTGCAAGGGAATTTGAAATGAGGCTGGGGTCCTGAAATGGCTGCTTTCAGACATGAGGAAATCTGAGGTTGCTGTGACCTGAACCTTTTCTTGAGCATCCTGACCTCAGCAGAGGGAAATATAGGCAAATTTGATGATCCTGTCTGGCAGAAGTACATTCCTACTGCCTTGGGCAGGGATTTCCTTTGTTGCTGGACATGCTTCAGCCTTGAATAGGTAATCAAGTAATTTTCTAATAATTGCAGCCAGCTAAAGTTTCACTGAAGTACAGGGGCAGGGCCGTTTGGTGTATTTTTATGAGTTTAAGGAAATGTAGCAAACAAGCCATATTAGACAGAAGTTCATTGAAAGGTGAGAGCAGGATACGTTTAATTCTTTTTTTCAGAGACTTGTGCCCCTTACACTAAAAAGCAAATGATTTTGTTTCACATCTGGTTCTGAACAGGCAGAAGTTTTAGTCAGCCTGGCTAGGCAGTCTGTAGAAGGAGAGATGTTGGAGAAGGTTCTTGTGTGGAAGTGGAATTTCAGAAATCAAAACAGTTTTGCTGAAGTCTACAGGGAATTTGAAAGATGACGTTCAAAAAGCTACAACCACACCCCTATTTTAAAGATGTTTTACTCATTAAGATTCATAAATTGTCCTAGGAATTTAACTAGGAATTTTGCCTCTGACTCAAGAAGACAGGATCACAATCCCAGTGATTAGCTCACTAAGTTCATCAGAGGCCATTTTCCTTCCTTTGTTGCACATGGTTGGTATGTTCATGTCTAAAACAGGTGTTTTGTTTCTGACCATTCGTGCTTTCTTTTTTGCAGATACACAAGCTGCAAAAAGTAAATGAGTGACCTCTGCAGCTTTTTCCACTATTTTAGTGAACAGCAAAACATGAGCTCTTTTTACAGTCAGGTGTTTACTTCTCCCTAATATTATCTATCAAGTTTCTTGCATGAAAACTGAGTTAACAGTAGCATTTGCTCTACAACACTGCTGTGCTCAGTGCAACTGAGGATCTGTGGTCTCCATTTGCAATATCAGGACGTTTAATAAAATATCAGGAAGAGCTCAAACCATTCTGTTAGTTGAGTTTTCCTGGACATTGGGGTGGGGGGAGTAATAAAATTTTAGAAATGTGCCTAACATCAGAAACGTCTTTCTATAACTGGAGAAAATGGGGTATAGAAAGATTGACTAAACATTTGGTCTTTCAAGCTGAAATCCATCTTTAACTTGTGAAAAAACAATCAGGGTCAGATGTGATACAGACCTACAAAGTCATCTGGGGAAGATAACATGTGAATGGTTGATTTCCTCCCCTCAGCTTTTGCAGAATTTGAGGACTTCAGGCAACTAACAGGCCTGCAGCAAAAAACAAGCAAACTACTGATTTTCATGTAGCGACTCAAATTTTTGTATGGCAGAAACTGAGGTTCCAGAATGGTGGGGAGGTCATATGTATAAATTAATTTGTGGAGAGCAGCAACCGGACTCTTCAACGTAAGAATGTCCATGTGAGCTCCAGCAGTGCCTAATTTGAGGGTATTTGAAGTCTGGGGGGATGTGTGATGGGGAAGGATCACTTGGTACATGGCCTGCTTACTCTTGTGTGTTCTTCTCATTACCCATACATAGCCACTGCTAGAGATCAGGTCTTAAAAGCACTTTCAGTCTGAACCAGTACAGAAATTCCCTTGTTATCTCTAGGTAAGCAATGCTTAGACACAGATTTATTTTAATGCATCTTTATCTCAAAAGCGCTGTCAGCAATTTCTAAGTAATTTGAATAATTCCTTTTCACATCCCTAGCAAGCGATGCCAGGGAGCATTTGCTATTCAGCATTTGTAAAAATGCTGATCTATAATAAGATAGTAATCTGTTCCTTTGCTGCCTGGAAACAAAAAAATTGCCATAAATTCAAAGCTGTCTCATGAGAGCTGCAAGGATCAAATGCTTTTTGTTCCTCTCTTTCATCCACAATAGCTTCCTTCACAAACTAGCTGCAGTAAGCAGTGGCACAGCAAGTGAATTCCAAATCACTCCAGGCTTTGTTTGACCTAGAAGTCAATATAAGACAGGGACACAACTGCATTATAGCTTCCTTCCCACAACACAGCATTGTTTGGAAGCTGCCCAAAGACTATTACACCACAGACTACATTCTTAACTTAGTGGGTATCAGTAACATAGAAAATTGGTTCCCTCATTTGTTAGTTAGAGAACTTCCCACTTTTACCCCATCCCTGAAGCTCTGTTGTCTATGTAGTACCATCAGAGTCACTAACCACAGAGACACCCTTATAAACAGACAAATTTTATGTCAGAGAATAAAAATGTTCTCAATAGGAACTTTATAACATTTTTAATGACTGTTGATGAAACAGAAGACACTGCTTTCAATGTTTGCTTATTTAGCCTTGTCTCCCTCCTTCCTTCCTCTGAACCCACCCTTGTCCTCAAATTCAATATATTTAGTCCTGTTATCTTTCAAGAAGCAAGAGAAAAAGGAGTACACAGTCACTAGAAATAGGCATCTACCATGAGTGTGCATGTTAGTGACAGGTTATATGTTGTGATTAATACTGTATCAGTGAAAAACATTGTTCATACTGGCAAGAGCATTACAACCTCTTCCTGTTCTCTAAAATAGGAACACCGTCACAAATTCCTGAGTACTAATTGCACACGCTTCACTGTTTCAGAGCTTAAGACTGTAAGACATAATATTTAAACCCAGCTATCAGGGAAGACAATTTGGGGTAATTAATGAAATTTTAATTGTGCAAATATCTGGCTACTACACAGATTAGATATCATAGTCCTGATATAAACTTCTCTGTTCCAAGGCCCACTGAGGACAGCAGACATCTTTCCAGTGGCTTCAATAGGCTTCCAACCAGGCTGCTCGGTGTTGTCTATTTATAAATCATGTTTACTGAACTTTCTTGCATTTTTACAGTGCCTGAACAGCTACTAATTAAGCACATTCGGGTATAATGGAGAACATTTACCTATAGAGTGGGATGCCACTGGTGTGGCTTGGGGCAGAAAGTCCATGCTTGGCTCTGACAGCAGCTTCCCTGGGGCAAAGCGCCAGGCTCACTTCAGCAGGTCCAAATCGCTGTGAAAGGAGGGAGGAGGGAGGAGGGAGGCCCTGCCAGAACAGGCTGACAAACTGCTCAGGAAATGGCTTTCAGTCCTGGCCCCACTTACTGAGGGTTTCTATGAGGATGTTCAACTTTAACTTCCAGCCCAGAGAATGGTCCTAAGAGAGTGGGCGGTGGGCTCACTGGCTTCCTTTGCTCTCCAGAGCTGCTGCTTGGACCCCACCCTGTGCAAAATGTAGCCTGGAAAAGGAAAGTGGGCTCATAATATCCTGGTGTCCTTGCTTCAGGCTTCCTCGCCTTTCCCCAGCATCCCTGTGAGGCATCATAGCAATCAGTTGTGCCCTGGGTTTGTGCTGGACACGGGGACTTGCAATACTGTGTGGAACAGCCCTGGGCTGACTGGTCCCTGGAACATTTGGGCACAAGGAGCATGGGCTGGTACTGCTCCCAGGGACACTCTGGCAGCTCAGGCAAGGACTGTCACAGGGTCTGTGTCTGGGCTGGGTAAAGTTCAGTGTGGGGTGTGAAGTGCTTCCAGGTGATTTGTGGAGAAGATGCAGAGCTTTAGAGGGGTTCCCTATGCTCTGAAATGTGAAATTGTTTGACAGCACTCCAGATGGGAGATGAGAGGTACTTTTTACAAACTGAAATATCACTTAACTTAATAAAATCCCTCAAATTATGGGACTTTCCTAACAAAGATATGGCATCTTTGGTGATTGCAATAATTCTTGCTTTGCTACTCAAAAGTGACATGAGCCTGTACAAGTACACTGCCATGAGTATCAGATTTGGAGGGTTGTTTTTACTTCCTCTGGCTAGTCTTTATGGAAGACCATAAAAGTGTTTCACAAACTGAGATCAGGTTCTGTCCATGGAGATTTATTAACTCAGTTTGAAAAAAAAAAGGGCATTTAATAGCCAACATTGTAGATATGATATATTACTGGGTATCCCCTACCTATATGCACAGTAGCTTCACTTCCTCACTTGAGGATGGAGGAGCAGATTTACAGGTCTCTCAGATGCTGGCATTTACTCAATGTGCACTGTCTGCCAACTTTAATGATATTTCATTGTCCCTCGGAAATCACAGCTTCCATGACTGATATTTTTAGGATCATATGAGCACGCAGCAGCACAGTTTCCTAGGGACTAGAGAAAAGGTGACTGTGACCTGTGAATGAAGCACAAAGTGATGATTCAGGGCCCTCTAATTTTAAAAGGACTTGTCCTGCCTACCAGTAAGCTGGCAATTGTGGTAAAGAAAGCAGGTATTGCACTCTTCCCATGTTGTCACTGGATGTTTTGTCTGGAGACTTCAATTCTAAAGAGGAATTGTACTGAAAAGATGATTGTATGCACGAATTTCAGAATTCTTAGTGCTGCATAAGTCAAATATGTTGCATTTTGGAAGAGGTGATGTCTGAGAGAGAGTGAAAATATTCCTCTTGAAAGTTAGTGCTTGGCCTCAGGCCAGTGTCTTCTGCAGGAAAAGAGGTGCTCTAACCACCTTTCTTCCATTGCTATTTCAATGTCACCATTTTGGGTGTATTCCTTATAATTTTCTCTGAGCAAAGTCTCATGTCTTGACACAGGCAGACCAAGAAATCAGCTTTCCAAAATCCAGCTGGTGAGACCGGGCTCTAGAGCACCCATCCCAACTTCAGCCACAGAGGCTGTGCTGTGCCTGTAGCTTCCTACCTGGGGTGGTACTTCTAAGAGCAGATCACAGCGTGTTCTTACAGCCCAGAGTTCTCACTGCCCCACACCACTTCCTTCTTACCCTTCTTTTTAACGTTTAAAAACACTCCTCGGATAACCAATATATTTCTCTCCTAATATGGCCTGGATGACTCAAGGCACAGAAAGCAAGCTATAGGCTTTGCACTTCTGGCCTGCCAGCTGGAATCCAACACAGATGACTTGTTCTCGTCATCGGCTCTCAGAAAGGGGCTGAACTGAGGGCCATTTTCTATTTCCCACGAGACTTGCTACGGTGCCAGATTTTGCATGGTCTGCTATGTCTTTCCAGGGGTGGTAGCAGGGATTAGGTGCCTCATTAGGCATATGCATCCTAATGACAGGCCAGGGATGACTTATGCTTAGAACAGATATATACAGGGAAATTCGTCCCCCTCTACACTGATTAGGTCAGGCTGTCACACAGATAACTAAGAATAGCAGTGCCATATAGTCAGTGCGAGTGATGACTCAGAAGGTGTTTTTTTAGCTGAAAAATATTCCTCAGAGGATGTCACTGAGGATGACAGATGCACGAGGAACATAGCACTAAAATCTGGCCTTTTAATTTTTCTTTTAATTATTTGTCAACTTACACATTTCTTCACGCTCACCTACTACGCATTTATTTTTAGCAGCAAGTTCAGTACCCTCTTGCCCTTGAAAATCGTTTAACATAAAAAGATATGGAGGAAGAAAATAAAGCTGTGCATTAGTATTGCTTCATAGGCTACTCACGTACTTCAAAACTTTCAAGAAACAAAATCATCCTCCTTCCTTTCCCATCAAACTACTTGTTTTGCATAACAGGTTTTTTGTTTGGCCCTGTTGCAACTGACAGAGTGGAAATGAACAGTATATCTCAAAAGAGCAAATATTGTTGCAGGTTCCAGGTACCAGGTTCAGAGTGGAGGCTGAAAAGCAAATGTTTTTGATGCCATGGGTCATGTAGGGTCTTGAAGTGTCTGCCTGTCTGGCTACAGGTAGTAACTGTGGGATGCTGAGCAATAAACTTGCTCTGAATGTGGAAATTTCTCCCATTTCTTAGTAACGTGCTGAGTTTTCTGTGTGCTAATAAGTCATATCATTAATGTTGGAAAGCATTAATTCGTAATGAATATAAGTTTATCTAATCAGCCACCAACCCAAATTCAATAGAAATATGCTATAATGTATTTTATTGGCTTCAAAAACTTTGTGTGTCATGTTTGGTTAACTGCATCTTCTCCAAAACAGCTTTAAAATAATAGAAGTACAATCAAGAGAGACCCTGGCTTAGGATGCATGTGACTTTTTAACATAGGCCTTAATCCTGGGCACTGAAGCACTCACATGATTGTTTAATACATATTTAAAATACCAAGAAAAGTATATGACTCTGTAATCACTGATTTACTATTTTCCTCTCTTGTAAAAAACCAGCACTTTATATGTGCAGATGCTTTATCTGATCTTCTGGGACATTGTTCGTTGCTGGATAGGAAATTAATTTTATAATCTGGGATTTATTCTCTGCCAAAATGTGGTGTTGTTTTTGTTTTTTTTTTTTTTTCTCTTTCTTTTTCCCTTTTTCCTGATTTTATCTGATACCAATCCTTCCAGCATACTTTAAACTGGACAGAGCAAACCAGTTGAAATCTTTCCTAGACAACCAGCTATAAAATAATGAATATATGAAGACAGCATATTGAACATGCTGCATTAGCACATGAATCACGTGGAGGTTTTTAACATGCTCTGTGATATTGCTTCTGTTCACAGACCCAAGTAGTGGAGATGAAGGGAGGTGTCAATGGCTTCCACACAATGGAAGGGCAGTGACTCCACACACCCAGAAGGTGCTGCAGACAGCCTTGCTAGCTGCAAGTGCCATCTTCCTGGGTACTGGGGGAAAGGGAATTACACACAAAGTGTCTGTAAACACAGGAGATGCCTTACAATACAGACCAAAGTCCTGTGCTGACAGATGAGGTTGATGTAGCCTCCAAAGACCTTTTTTTGGGTTGGTGTACCTGTGTAACTTCTCACTCAGGTCTGACCTGAGGAAGTCTTTATCCCAGCCAGGCACTAAAAGGAGCAGTGATATAGGCATGGCCATTAGACATCCAACTTCACAAATTCTTGTCTTTTCATGGCAAACTACCTCAGAGGTGTTCAGTCTCATCGCCCGGGAGAGTTTGGCAGCAAGCAATGTATGGTATGTTCAGAGAACCTGTGGGCTGACCTTGTTCATGGCTTTTTAAATGTTCTTCTATATCCAAAAGCTATTGCTGATTCTCATGATTTAATCTAATTCTTTCACTTCCTTTCCCAAACCGCTGTGTTTCAGTGAGACTTTATAAATCTCTATCACATATTGACAGATCTTTCAAATACCTGCTCAGTGAATACTGTTTCAAAATGCACATGCACACACAGTGAACAGAAATAGAGAAACAAAGAAAGGAGAATTCCTAGACTTGTCATACTGCAGGCATAGTTGATCTTTCAATACACACTATGGATTCAGAAGCCTGTGAAAGACTTGGCTAGAAATAATAGACAAAATATTAAATGTCAGGCTTCTTTTTATAATAGAGGTTTCAGTACAGTGAGACTTACACAGTCCATCAATGCTGCCAGGTAACACTCTATTTATATGTGTATAAAAGTAGAGTTTGTCTAGCTTTTGTCTTTATGGAGTCAATCAAGTTTCTTTTCACATCTTTTTTTAACTTCATTTAAATATGTTTATTACTTTGCTCGTCTATTCTTAAAATTGCCTCCCCCAGAGCAGTATTAATAACTCAGAGCCTCAGTTTCATAAAAAACCCTCCAAAACAACCAGTGAAAAACAACAACAAAATAACCAGTTATCTATTAGCAGAGAAATCTTGAAAATGTGGTTGCTGGCAGTGTAAGGACTGGATCTAATGAAAGGGCCGAGGAGTACTGTGGGTTTGGACAGTTTTTTAGCACTCTGTATGCTTGGGGCTGATGACAATGAAATAATGAGAGCTAGTTAAGCATTTCTGAGAGTTGGGATTTCTGTGCAATTGCATGCAACATATGCTAGATCTACACTTCTAGAAATCTTCCTTCCCCTAAGCTGGCACCAGGTCTGTTGTTAACCTCCTCTGCCTCTGTACTACATAAAAGGCAGCTGGCTGTGTTAAAACATCCGTCTGGAGAACAATATTGCAGTTTCCTCCAACCACATGTTGTCTCAGAAGTCTTTTAAAATAGTTTATAAAATTTCCAATAGACACAGCAAAGCAGTAAGATGGTAACATTAGAAAATCATCAAAAGCAAACTAGGAAATGAAGCTTTTTAAAAAAAAGTAGAATATGAATGAAGACTGTCTATACGCTTTTTTGTGTCGAGGATGAAAACATTTTGCAGTTGGATAAGGGATGCTGGGTCTCTGTCAAGTTACCACTAGTGTTGCCTACTTTTAGTAATAGCAGCTCCATGTCCACCAACTGCATGTGTCATACACGTTGTCTTCATTTTTCCTACAAGTGATAGCAAATATTTGTCACAGATTTTTACCTTCATGACCTCCTAAATACTTTTTGATGGTGTCTGTCTATTGATAACATTGTACATAGCTGCACCTGGGTCAGAGCAACCCCCAGTATCAACACTGGCTGTGGATGAACAGATCAAGAACAGCCCTGATGAGAAAGACTGTGGGGTGCTGGTGGGTGAGAGGCTGGACATGACCCAGCAAATGGACTTTAAAAACTCTTGGTTTTATTTTCATCCAAGAATTCCTGCCTTTTCAGTTACAAGTTGTATAGGTTTCTTTTATTCTTTCACTGAACTTTATCTTCAAGGTGCACTAATCTGGAGTTTATGGCTTCTCCATTTAAATTCAAGCTTACTTACTTCCAGGGAAATTTGGTAATAGGGAAACACCTTATTCGCTCTATTCTCTCCAAAGTTCACAGGGCTTTGTTATATACTTATGTGTGTAAGTTACCCACTTACACACATAAATATGTGTATAAGAAATTCCACACTCTCAAAAAGGCCTGCACAAAAATGCAGGCAAATCTATTTACACAGGAAGCCATCCCAGCTGTTGGATCATATTTCTAACTACTACCTGATAGCTCTGTGGGAAAATTCACAAAAAAATACAGCATAAAACACCAAGTCCTATCCAAGTGAAATCGCTGAAATCCTTTGCACAAGATGCCCAAACTTGTCATCATCAGAGTCTGTGAGAGGGAAACCTGAGACAAGGAATGATCTGCAGCCAATAAGGCGGAGCACAAGTGAGGAAAAGTGCTGGGTACATTACCTGGACAGAGAAGAGACTGGCATGAAAATCTAAAGTAAAGTATGTTGGAAAGTGTAAAACCAGTGCTGAACATAAGCAGGATCTTTGGGGAATTTTTTTTCCACCTTTTCCTGTTCAGTAAGAGTATTTTTAAATGACTGATTAATGATTTTTTCCTCTGAGCATTTTCAGTCTAAACAGTACTACTTTCTAACAAATGTGGCCATAATTTTTGTTATTATTTTTCTTTTTCTGATTGCAGTATGGTGTATTTCACCAGTTTTATACAGAAATTTTATTGTTGCGCCAAAAAAAAAAAAAAAAAAAAAAAGGTGTTCTTATGTATAAATAGCTTTTATTTCCTGCCTACAAACATTGCATGGAGAGTTACTCTTCGACCATTCATCCCTCTTGGGTTTCATGCCTAATGTAGAAATAAATAATACATGTGTTGGTTTTTATATGTTGGAGGCTTCCGTTGCCTGAGAGGGCTGGATTTCCTGATATTGTTTGCCACAGGTGACTGTGTACACTCAATTACCCTGCTGAAGACCAGTCTTGTCTGAGGTGCCTTCTGGCCCAGTACCTACAGAGCCAGACTCCAGAGCACATCCTTTTGTTTGGATTAATAGTGGAAAAATAGAAAATACTCTTTTCTTTTCATTGAAAGGGTTTTCTTCCTTCACTTTGAAATCAATGTCAGCTTTTTTATGTGATTAAGAGCTAATTCTTTAAGTGTCTTGGGAGACAGATTGTCATGCTGACTGAAGGGGAAAAGAAAAGCAGTGAGCTTTCAGTGTGTTCAAACAACAGACAAGCCAGTGCAAGGTGCTGTGCTTATGGGTTCTCTACAAAATGACATATGAAACAATGTTCCTCTCTGTATCTTGACACTCCATCTTTTCCACCGGTCTGCCACAGCTACCATTCACTTGTGGTGATCAAATTGTCATGTTCTAGTTTCCACCTCTATGAATATGGCTCGATTGTCCTTGGTGAGTCTGGTGGTGAAAATGGCACAGTAAAAAGCGGTTTGCCTTGCTGTGGATATAGAAAGTTGGATCAGTTCTGCTCAAGAAGGTGACAGAACAGCAAATGTTGTGTTGATGGTGGGGGAGAGAACATGTTGTCTGCCAGATCTAGTCTGCTTTTCTCAAAATGAGCATCACTTCCCAGATGCTGTGATTAGCATCTACCAGTGGTTGCTTGTTACATTTTTGGATATTCGCCCACTTACACGTTGTAGTTTGGCTGTGCCAGCAGGAGAGTGGACCCCACAAACCCCAACAGAAATAAGTTCTGAAAAGATGAAAGGAATCAGTTTTACAAGGACAAGTGTGCAGCCTCACCATTGTGAATATTCTCCAGCCCATGGAATTTGCTTGTCTTTACTTCAGAATCTCAGTTACAACCGGTGATTCCAAAAGGAGCAACTTTTCTCTGTTCCTACTTAGCTGCCGCACAGCAGTAAATCTGCTTTCTTAGAGATACATATGATACCCTGGCTCCTTGTACCATCAATTCCTTGGGACAGAAACTCTCCTCTCTGTCAGTACAGCTTAGCACAAAGGGTACTAATCCTGGTTTCATTGTGTTGTTGCATTTTGATTACAAATGTCCTTCACATTTAGCCAGAAGGTCTGATAACAAATTGTTCTGCTTTCATATTGCTAGCAACAAGATAACTCCGTTAGATAATACATCCTTTTCAGAAATGTTTGTTTAAATTGTCATCCTGTACTTTTTGTCTTATAAGTGTAGGGGCTAGTCACAGCCAAAAGAGAAAATAGGACTATATTTAGAGAAAAAAAAATCACACATTTCGATGGAATAAAAGCATCTTTTCTATAGGAATTGTAGATGATGTTCCCAAAAGGATGAAGAACTGTTTTATAGTCTATAGACAGATATCAAATACTCAAGAAAAAGAAAACCCAGTGTTATTTCAGTTAATATTGTAGACCATAAGGATTAAAAATACATATTATTGAATTTTTTTACTTTTCCACAAACTCTTACTAAGCTCACTTTTTTGAGAGTTCTTGGGTTTTTTGTGAGACCAAAGACCAGGCAGATGTCATAGAAAAGCCTCAGAAAGAAAGACTAAATATTTGTAGTGATATAGTCTTGCTAAGCCTTCAGGGTTACCTCTTCCTCATCAATCATTGCACAGGAGTCAATCACACTAACTACTGCATTTTAAGCTCATGGATTTCCTAGGTTAAGTAAGGAAAACTAATGGATTGTTTGGGTTAACTAAGGAAAGCAGGTTTATGCTCTCTTTCTACTGCACATTTAGACTCTAAAGAAGATATTTCAGGTTTTCTGTCTTTTGGCCATGTCCTCACTTTGTCACAGTTTGAGAGACTGGGTTTGTAAACAGTAGGACGACATCAACTCTGTGTATGCGTTTGTTTGTGTGTTATGAGAAGGATGTGTGTGGAAAGCCATGTGAATTGCTAAGGGTAGTATCATCGTTTACAAGTTATTTCCTTTAACAAGTACTTCTATTCAAATCCAGATGGTGCTTGGAGAATTTTCTGCTATTGAAAAACTTCCCTTCCTCTTGGCTGTGGTACATCCTTGCACCACACCTGGGAGTGACGCTGGTCACATTTCCATTGCCTGGCTTTGGATCTGAATGTTCCACCATGTGACCATAATGTGGATGCTCAACTCAAGTCCCTGGGGTGATGTTCCCATTTTCTCTGGGATATAAACATCATGCTGTCGTTGAACTCTAACATGTTTCACCCTTTCCCCGTCGGCTGAAAGTTCTCTCCACAGACCTACCAAGAGAAGAGAAACTCATTACAAAGACTGCTCTGGAGCGTCCTTAGTAATTTCCTGATGAAAGGTCTGAAATGAAACTTGAGAATCTTGTTTCTATTTTTTGTTGCTACTTTGTGAGTAGAAAAAGTGCAGTATTTTTAGAAACAAATGAGGAACAAAAATTTAAAGTTAGTTTTGCTTCCAGTATTTTGAGGGTTTGTCAGTGTCAGAGCAGATGATTTGGGGATACAATCATCATAAAGTCACTCTAGGACATTCTGATTTATGAGAATCTCCTGGGAGCTCAAACTAGGTTACGACAATACAACAGCATATTTCATTTAAGTCCTTCAAGTCCTTCAAGAAGGATTTTCTAGTTCCCCAGATTCCCACACATTTTCTTAACACTACAATTGAAAACAAAATAAGGCTACTTTTGAGTTAGGATAGGAAATCAGCTGGAAAGCAGCCATTAGTGCTGCCCAACCACTTAGCCCAAGGAGCAGGACAAACTCTTTGACAGAGCAGAAAGCGAGGCAGCAGCAAGCAAGAGAGCACAGGCATGCAGAGGCAAAAAACCAGCACCACGTTTAACCATGTGTGCCTGTATGTGATCAGGACCATGCCTTCACAGCTGAGTGGAAGGAAACAGGTCATCTCCTTTGCTCATCTCAGTAGATGATCTTCAGTCATGTTAACAGACTTGATCCTGTTTAGAGAACGTGGATTGAATTACCCAGATGGATATTGTGGTGTGTCGCTGGCACAGTCAGAGATGTGTGGGGGTTTTCAGTGCATCACCAGCCCACCGCCACTCTCCAGCTGTGTGATCCTTGGGTTCTGACACCAAAGAGAGCTCAGCCACAGACCTGTCAGCCAAAATACTGGCGAGAGCTGCCAAACCTTCAGCTCAGTGAGCTGTTACAGCATGTATCAGACAATAACATAAATCCTTTATCAGGCAGTGAAAAAACACATGTTTCTAAGCTGTTATTCATCTCCAAAAAAAGATATTTAAAATAGGTCTAAGCTATACAAGGTCTAAGCTAATACTTCAGCTAAGTATTACCTGACGATGTTTGTCATTCTCCAAGAACTGTAGTAGGGATGTATTTCAAATGTTGATGTCCATGGTGGATTAGGGGAAAATGTCTACACGGCATTGAGGAGATCAGAGGCCAAGATTCAAGAGCAGAGGAGTGTTAAAATCAACAATTCACTTAGATCCAGATCAAATAGTATACATAAATGTTAAAGCTCACTGTGAAACCAGGGCTTGACTGACTGATGGCAACATACAGGAAGACGTGGCTGAGTCACAGGAGGCAGAAGAGGGATATCTGTCTGGGTTTACTGAATTCAGTGACCCCAAAAAGGTGAGGCTGATGCAGATCTCTGCCTCAGGTATAGTCAGCAGCAAGACTGACCAAAAGGCGCACATGGCCACACGTATGCTACACATACACCTCCCTGCATGGCCAGCACAGACTGAAACACTCAGCATTCACACAAACAAGGACAGGCTCTGTTCTGTTTCCCTCTGCTGACCAGGATGAAGGTGCATAATGGGACGTTAGGGTAAACCAGTCATTTAAGCAGGTATGGAAAATATGTAGTGATCTGTGTGTCTGGTAAAAAAAGATGTGGGGACAGTGTGCTGTGAGCAGTGTGGGCTGCCAGGAGGAACAATCTTGAGCCATAAGCAAAATGGTAATCCCCTTGTGTTCATGGCCACTCATCTAAATGCTGTGTAGAGGATTTACTTTGTTTGGTGGTTTGGTTTTCTGTGGCAAAATAGATTCTAAGATGTTGTTTCCACCAGGGCAGGATGCTGCAGGTTGCTGGGGGAACCCTGTCGAATCCCTCCCTCTCTAGCCTTCCTGGGTAGAAATGGATGTAGTCAGGCAACAGAAACTGCATTTGCAGCCTCAGTGTGGGCACATGCCAGACCTTTGTCCACAACAGGTGAAGTACTGCAGGTGCACAGGGCAGGATCTCACACAGAGAAGGCAAACTGACAGTGACTGCTACCAGAGCAGTACACATCATGATCAGGGGGTATCAATCCACTCCAGCCTCAACACTGCAGGGCCTTTTTCAGAGAGGTGTTTTTGACTGGTCTAATTGCTATCTTCCATGCTGGATATTTTTAGGAATTTTATTCTGCCAGCAGCTGGGGATAGTCCCTCATCAGTCTGTCTCAATGAACTCTGCCTCCAGAAGGTGCCTGGTAGATACCCAGCAGTAGCTAACAACAGTAGAGGTAACTGAATTTTTCTGAGCAGTAAGAAATTACCTTGGCCATTTCCCTAATCACTTTAACTATTTTTTTAAGATATTAATTCTGAGAGCACAACATTACATGAAAAATATAAATCATGCCCTTGTGTTGACAACCAGGAACTGTCAGAGGGGTTTCCAAGCTGGTTTTGGAATAGCTGTTGTTGATGCGGAGCTTGAGAATATCTTTGGTCCATCATATGTCTTCTATCCTGGAGTGCTCATAGGTACCATACAGGCAGATTCTGAGAATTCAGAGCTTATGGATTTCAGGGAAGAACTCTATTTGGAGTACAGTTAAAATTGAGTCCAAAAAGTGCATTCTTCATTTGTTCTCACAGACTGCCATAAATATTCTGAAACTTGTAACAAAGAACAATATAGCAATTATTTCCTGATCCTAGAAAAACATTGGAAAGATGACACTTCACAGATCACAGAATATTCTGAACTGAAAGGGACCCACAATGATCACCAAGTTCAACTCTTGAGTGAATGGCCAATACAGAGATTGAATTGACAACCTTGGTCTTATTAGCACCACACTCTGACCAACTGAGTTAATCACCATCCCATCCATAACAGTGTCAGGGTGACAAGCATAGTCTTTTAAGGAGATACATTCTCTGTCTTGTTGTTGTTGTTGTTTATTTGTTTGTTTGTTTGTTTGTTTTTCCTTTCCTCTCAAACTATCTAACATCCAGCTGCTTGTATACCTTGGACAAGGGAGTGCCAATATGTTTCAGGTACAAGCAACCTAATCTCCTACTTTTTATGCCAATCAGCTAGAAAATGTAAATAGTAGAAGAAAATCAGAAGTGTTGTTTGTGTTTTTGTATTTTCGTATTTTGCTGTAGTTCTTATTCAAATTGCATCTTCTTTGTGTACTGGATGTGTTGCCCTGTGAGAACATGCACTTATGAAGCTGAGGAGAGGTGCACTGAAGGATGACTCTCACAGCAAGTACTGCAGAGGTGAGTTAACCTCTGCTGCATTGACTCCATGACAGTTTCAGAGCTGGAGAACAGGAGCGTGGTCCTGTATCCCTGAATGTGACTAAACCATGTGTATGAGTAGTAGTTCTGTGTGTGTCTAGGTCTACATTTATTGCACATCTTACCTAGGAAAGATGTGCAATCAACTACATTGGTGAAATTCCAAGGAATTTGGTGTATGTTTGGTGCCTTTGGTGCCTTTGGTGCCTTCATTGCCTTTGACCAGCCTCACTTTCCTGAATCCCTTCTCCCTAGTAATTTCACATTTCCATTTAAAGAATGTTTTGTAGGTCTCGTTGCTGTTTTCTGAATTGCCTTCATTGATCCACTCATTTTGCACAGCATTGGCCAGAACTGAGAATCATCCCAGGAGCTTTAGAAGTGACAAGCTGAGCATGTGCATGACTGCAGCTTGCTGGCTATCCTCTGGACCGTGCATTCCAATAGGATGTTTCCTTTTTTTGGTAAGGCCATATTCACCACTCACTTTCAGTCTGTGATCTGC
The DNA here is from genome assembly GCF_015227805.2 of Hirundo rustica. Lineage (NCBI taxonomy): Eukaryota > Metazoa > Chordata > Aves > Passeriformes > Hirundinidae > Hirundo > Hirundo rustica. The sequence continues at coordinate 28,867,083 of NC_053450.1, read as the reverse complement.
TGTAAAGCCACAGTATTTGCTCTAGTTCTCGCTGGTTCTCCATCTGGTATTTGTGCTTTTACTTATATTGCCTAGTGTATTTTTTTTCTCTTAAATGTCCCTCTGGCTTTTCAAATTATTACCTGGGTTTGTTGAGATCATTTGAACCCTCTGGTATGCTTGCATTTTCTCTCTGTTCTGCACACTCTACAAATAGTTAACACCATTATAAATGAGAAGATGGAACAGGACTGGACCAGCAAAATCCATGAGATAAGTCCTTCCACTTTGAACAATTGGCTGGTGAAGTATGGTTTTTGTACCCTCTCTGTAGCAGCAGATTTATCAAGTCTAATTTATAACATATTTATAGACACAGAATCATAAAATGGTTTAGTTTTGAAGGGACCCTGAAGATCATCCAGTTCCTACCCCCCTGCCAGGGACATGGACACCTTTCACTAGACCAGGTTACCCAATGCCCCATCCAACAGGGCCTTGAACATTTCCAGGAACTTCTCTGGACAACCTGTTCCAGTGTCTCACCACCTTCACAGTAAAGAATTTCCTCCTTATGTTCAATCTAAGCCTGTCCTCTTTTATTTTAAGGCCACATCCCCTTGTCCTGTCACTACATGCTCTTTCAAAAAGTCTCTCCCCAATTTTCTTGTAGACCTTCTTGAAACAGATGTCTTCAGTCATATTGTTAAAACGTTTCAGAAGTCAGCAGAGGTGACTACTACTGTTCTTCCATCCACAAGACTTGTCACTCTGTGAGAGGAAAATGAGATAGGTTTGAAATGCTTTATCCAAATAGGACCCCATGCTTTAAAAAAATCTTCTTCCTTGACACTATTTTTTAGAAGTCATTAACTTCGACCATAGTGATTGCCTCTGTATTTCACAACATGCTCTCTGCCCAACTGGAGACAGAGCCAGGATAAACTGTTACGATGCTTCTTGATTACTGCAAAATCCCCAGAAAAAGGAAGCACCAGGGAGAGTCTTAATCTTGGTTCCTGTGCTCCTGGCCAGAGGGCTCAGTTCCTATCTGGAAAGCACAGACATTTATGCACCTAACCTTTCATAACATGACTGCTCTATCTCTTGTTAAATTAAATTAAAACATTTGTGTTGACCAAGTAATTAGGGGCCTTGAATATTATGCCTTACAGTCTCAAATTCTTTTTTTCCCACTGTTCATATGGAGAGGAGGTTTGTGAAGGAATTACAATGCACTTACCCACACAGATTTGTAGGATTCAGTAGGCTATAAAACTCTGAACGCAATATGGTACAAGAGACAAGAAAGTGGCACAACGCCACGGAAAGCTGTGAACCTCTGCTAGAAGATTATATGAGAAGACTGAGGGCCCCACCTTCACTGTCTTGCAGTTTTTTTCATATCAAATATGCAGAGCTTCCAAGTAAAACTTTTATATATATACATATATATATATAAGGTTTTTTAGCTTGGGAAATTTGTACTAGGGTCTGAGATAAAGGAGACTGTTGTTGGCATGTGTAAGTATTGTACAGTAGCTAGACACATTACATATCTCCCCTTTCCCGTAATTATGTCTACAGATTTCCAAAGCAACGCTAAGTTCTGTCAAACTTGACACTGGCAAGTCCCACAGCTTTAGCTGTGACACCACGTCTATGAGCTTGAAAGACAAGATGAATCCTTGCAGTAATCCAGCTGTAATGCATTCACCCCACCCTTCCTAATCCCTGAATGGTTGCATTTCTTCTAGTTTTAGTTTTAAAATTTTTCGTAACCTCTGAGGAAAGTATATTTAAACATTGATTTGCTTCTCAAAAGGTAAACAAAGCACACTTTCCTTTGAAAATACTGTACGAATGCTGTCTAACACAGCTTTCCCTCTCTGTAGTGTCTCAGGCACAGTATTATTCCCAACGTTGTTGTGCCCTTTAGTCCAAATAACATTTTCTTGTGTTTCTCATCTGCAGCAGCTGGTCAATAGCCAACCACAACATTTCTCATTGAAATGGCGAGGATATGCTCTAATTACCTCCCTAACAAAGACCTTGATTATATCTAAATTCCAGGATTTCTGAAGGCAATTTTTTCATGGTATCAGCCTATTTGTTTCTGACTGATTATCCCTTCAGTGCTAACCTTTCACTCCTTTGTATCCCAGAAAGCAGCAGAATGCCTTTAATACAAAATGAAAATTAGGCAAGGTAGCAATGTCTTAAAAGGCACATTTGAGCAATTTATAAACAGCACAGTGTTTATCAGCATAATAAGTTGCTTCTTGGAAAAAATGTGGTAAGTTGTGATGACTTTTTATGAAGAACAATTGCTTTAATAACACAGCCCAATGCCCCTCCCCAAATCTTTGCTGTTTCTAGAACTGTCCAGCCATACGCTCACTGTTCAGTCAAACTGTCCCAGCAGGTGATGAGGTTTCTGTGTAAAACGATGGAAAATCTGTGGATTCACACCTGGGTGTGTGTGAATTCACTTTACAGGAATACATTTGCTCTCAAAATGAACTTTGAGTAGATGGACAAGGGAAGGTCAAAGCTGCAGGAGAGCCTATATTCTCTGCTCCAATCCATGGAGAAAAGACTGGGATGCAGGATCCAGTATTCCGGGTCTAGCTGCACATCGCCAGGAGACATTTTCTATCCCAGATTGCCAAATTTTGCTCAGTCCAACGAAATGGCTTTGCTACATGGAGTCCAGATGCAGCTTTCATTTGATTTCAGTGCTCCCCATGGGAGCACAGGGGCTGAGAGAGGCTCTTTCCATGACAGCTTGCTTCTTCTTCCCCAGAAGATGTCAGAGAGGCCAGAGGCAGGGAACGCTGCCAGACCTGCAGCAACTGGAGGATGAATACCCCATGCAGGCAATTTCCACCATCTCAGGAGATGCAAAACAGAGGTGTGGCAGAGCCTTTAAAAACTTACAGAAAGAGTGACCAATGGGAGAGGAATCTGAGTGTGGTATTCTAAACTCAGCCAGGACTTCATTGCCTGGGGTGGGCGCTAGATCAAGCTGATTGCTTTAAATAATGCTATTTATACACCAGCATCAGACTGCCAATATTTCTAGGCTAAGTCCATACACAAGCTAGGAAAATAGCAAATGGACTTGTTTGTCAATGTGAAAGTACAGTTCAAGACACAGGCATTGTACTCCAGCCTAGACGTTCATTCCAGAAGTAACTGGCCTGTATAAAAAGTTTAAGAAAGAAGAAAAACTAATTTACAGTAAGACATGATGAAGACCTTGAGACTAAAAAATTCATATTCCCCTTAAACTCTCCTGGAGACCCCAAGGACTGCTTCACAGACAGCAGTAGCCCAAAGTGCTCCATTTCTATGCTGATTTGGACCACCTGCCTTATTGTTTTTGCCTTCAACACTATCAGTGCTCCTGCACTTATCCTGTTTTGGAAAGTCTCCAACTCTCATGACTTTTTAAAGTGACCTTTGTATAGAGTGAAAGTGCCAAATACTAGGCTCCTAAACAGCATATCTGTATTTAGTTAGGAACTTAAAACCCCAAAGATATCATTATTTTAATTCCAAATCTCTGGGGGAAAAAATGGAACTAAAATTTTCCTTAGAAGAGGGAGAGATGGGTTATGTCACTGAAATGGAGATGGCAGTAAATAAATAAAGGAAGAGTAGGTAAGAAGTTCTTTGTTTTTATTCTGCTACTGTTTCCAGATCCGGAAAAACTATAGTTTGTACTGAAGTAAATGTTTATTTCCTTTGCCTAAGGAAATAAAAAGGTGAAAAAGAATATTCTATTGGAGAGGAGATTTTGCATTTAACTTAAGAAGAATTTACAGGTTGCATCAGGAAAAGCCAAGGAAATACAGGGCTTGTTTGCAGGAGTATCTTCTCCCTTGCCTGTGGCTCAGGGGTGGGAGGTGAGCTTAAAAGGCTCTGGACAAGTTCCAGCTTCCCAGAGCCTGGCTGGGGTGAGTGGCTCCAGCAGCCTCACTGGGACTGTGTTTTACTGCAAGGGAAGGGAATGAAGAAACTGCAGAGCAAAAGTCCAGATTCACAAGTCCATTTCAGGCAGATTATGAGCTGTAAGAAATGTCTCTAGCTCTCTATTAAGAGACTAGGAGAATAATCTGGAAGGCCATGTATAGAGTTCACAGTCTATGACTGTTCTTATGGAAACCCGGTAGAACATCTTCACTCTAAATACGTAATTACATTCTGTTTGCAAAAGATGATACAACAAGCATCATTCTGCTTCCATTCCTTGTTACAATCACTGAGGACTTGGAGTCACAGAAACTCTGACACTCATAGAAGTGAGTTTTAATGGTAAGGTTAAAGATGGGGCATTTGTCCCTTCATCTAGGTTAGAGACCAGGATAATTTTTTCCTTAAAACTGCTGTCCATAAATCTCACAGCTTTCCCTCATTGCTCATATTTTTTAGGATTCATCCTGTTTGCCTTCTGGCAGCTGCCTTCAGTTAGACTGCATCTACATAAAAATGTATCCAAAGCTCGGCCCAGATTCTGGCTTTTCCAGTGGTAGGTAGAGAAGAAGGGTGACCTTTATATCTTTCATTTGCATATGATATCTATCTCTTCACCCTCTGCTTGGTTAAACCAGTTTAGATTCTGACGTTCAGGATCTGTCTTAACCTTGAGAATTTGTGTTCTTGCCTGTAAAACCAGTAGGCTAAGGTTCATATCAGCTCTGCTGTTCCTAATGAGCCAAAATAAACACGTGAGCCTCTCACAGTTGCTTTAACCCCACACAGAAGGCGAGAGCTCTGTGTGATGGCACGGAGGCAATGACACAGGATGAAATAATGTGGTTCGTGTGAATGTGGCAGTGATACTGAACCCTGGCCAATGGAAGCAACCATTATTATAACCTGCCACAGTGCTTGTTGGTTAAATAGATTTCCAGAAGTTTGGGATTTCTTTCTCTGTTTTTTCCATAGATAAAAGCAGAGTTAGTGCAGTGGAAGGAACAAACTCTTTAGCTACTCAGTTAGGCTTGACAGCAAGCTCTACCCAATGCAATTCCTCTGTGTGCTTAATAAATATTGGGAGTACACTTAAATACTGTGCTGGAAGTAGGCTTAACTGCTGGGCACTTTTAAAATGAAGCCCTGTAGCCTTAAGACTTCTAGGGTTCATTCACACCTGCTCCACACTTTGTTTCATGGGTTTATCTGCTCTTTTGGAGAAAATATGGAATATATTCAATTTTTTTTTCCCCCTCCAGTATCTGTTTTCTTCCAAATAAATGTCGTTATATAAATCCTGGTACTAAAAGAAGTGTAAGCTTTTTTCGATGAGTATGAAACAATGATGTGCTAAGACCACAAGGCTACAATGATATATCATACCAAAGGTCAAAAATTCTGGTGGTAAAGATAATTTTCCCTATAGGAGCTATTCAGCAACAAAATCTTTTTCAGGAAAAGAATATTGAGTCCAGGACATTATATATCTTTACACATATCAAAGAAGCAGTGTTATCTCTCTCAGATATGGGTAACTTCTGTTTCACCATTTTACTCAGAAATAGTCTGACCTTTCATACAGACACTATCAACAGAAAAGATAGCGCCAGTCAAGAAATTAATGTAAATCATTCATGTGGAGCCAAACACTCGATTTTCTGTGTTGAGAAGTTTTTATTGGATAAATACTTTTATACACCACAATATTTTGTATTAGTTACACTATGGCTCTGAAATACCAAATTATGGTGTAGTCATTTCCCCAATAAAAGGAAATAAAATAAAGAAGCACAGAGCATGAGGCTTTGGTCACTGAACTAAGCCGAGGTTTTAAAGCCAGTTCCAGTTCGATGCAGAGAGGGAACTTCTTCACACTCTTTCATAAACTCTAGTGCAGACAACCCCTTTCATGGCATATTCCTAAGGCATAAAGGAAAATATTAATATAAACCTTTTGCTGACAGCCATTGAGTCTGCTGCAATAACCTCTGAAGTCAATGAAAATCCAGATGCCATATCTTACATCTCTACATATTTGTGGAACTTTTGGAGCAAACAGCAAAGTTATTTTTATATTGCAAAGAGAGTTGTTTCTATTTTAACTGCTTTAAACTTCATTAAATGTAATGACAAAAAGATTGCAAATTTAAGCTCAGCTTCCACAAACAAATTTACTTTCCTTGGCTTGTCAGAAATATTAGCCCCACAGAAATATTAACCCAGTTTTTATATTATGGTCCACCAACACAAATTTTCAAACTAGTAAGGGTTTTTTTTGTGTAGAAGCAGAAGTAGCCTGGGTATTTCAAAGGTCAGGCTTCTGACCTAAAAAACTTTGCTCTTCTGAGTCGCAAAATATTTCTCTTGACCCTCTCACCCCAGTGGCCTTCAGTGGTTGCTGATGACTCACAGCCACAGGATGCGTGCGACAAAGGCAACAGGATGATAAAAAAATACTTCCTTGGTCTGCAGAAGATGAGGAGTCCTCCACAACCCTGTGTGAGGCAAGGGGCAGGCAGCAGGATGCCGACAGAAGAGGCACCTTACCTCTCTGCTTTATGAAGAGGGTTTAATAATTAGAATATCTTACACAAAAATGCAGCCACGAAGAGATGCAAAAACAAATCAACCTTCCTACATAAAGGGAGCCTTCAAGAGAGCTTGAGATGGACTGTTTACAGCGGTGTGTAGTGGCAGGACTAGGGGGAATGGCTTTAAACTCTGAAAGAGGTGGTTTGGATTAGATATTAAGAAGAAATTCTTTACTGTGAGGGTGGTGAGGCACAGGAACCTGTTGCCCAGAGAGGTTGTGGATGCTCCATCCCTGGAAATGTTCAAGGCCAGACTGGACAGGGCATTGGGTAACCTGGTCTAGTTAGTAACCTGGTGCTCTTGTTCATGACAGTGGGTTGCAACTAGATTCAACCCAAGATTTTCAACCCAAATCATTTTATGATTCTACATGTGAGAACTTGCACAAAAGACAGTCAGAACAAGCTAACATATAAAAGTGTAATTGCTGACTTCAAACAAGTTGCCAAAAATAGTTTAATTCAAATATCTAAAAATTTAATGAGCAAAGTGAAATCTTAATTTTAATAGGGACCCTTACAACCAGAGTCCCTAAAATGTTTTATGTCCCTGGCTTGGCCAAGATAGGGAAAAGGAAAGAACTGTTTCGGGGACAGCAGTACCCTGCTTGTAAACTTTTTTTTCCATTTCACAGGTTTCTGTTATTTTTAAACCTTATTCCTCTTAAGAACAATAATCTTGAGAGCAGTAAGTATGCTGTCAATTTATGGTAGGTCTACTCAAAGAATAAGCCAAAATTGATAGTCTGTTTAGATAGAAATGTAGTGAAGGCTGTATCCTCCTGACCTTTAACAGCATACAAGGAACGCCAACTTACCACCACCATCTTCCCATCAACAAGCCTTCTCTTTATCGTGGTCTCTTTGCCATTCCACTTCTGCACTTGCACCAATGACCCTTTCTCCAGGGTAACAACACTCTGCAAATTCCAAGAGAAGAGTTTCCAACTACAGGCTGAGCTTTGCAGAGTAGAGTAGACATTCACTTTACATTCAACAAGATATGCACTCTGGGATAGTGATGTGCTCAGTAACATATTCAGGACTAAACTGTTTCTTCTTTCAGTGCTTTATTTTAATAGTTTGGAAAACTCAAGGTGCACTAAGGGAGTAGCTAAAATTTCCCGTGGTGTTCTTCTAGATGTTCAGACCACTCAGAAATCATCAGCCTTCTTACTTACCTTGACCTTCCGGTCATCTGCTGTTGTTTCATCAAACTGCTGGCCCAGTTTGAAAGAGATGGTTGTATTTTTGAACGTGCTTTCAGTTCTGATGGTCACTATGTCCCCTTTCATACTAATGATCACATCAGGCCTTGCCAGGCCACCTAGTTTCCGGGTCGCTAAGCCCACTCCTACGATCAGAAACGAAACAATCATTACATTCTAGAAGCAAGAAACTCAGTATCATTTCATGATTCTTCAGTGGAAGAATAAGGAAGAGTTTCTTCTTGAATACTTCAGTGCCTGATTTAGAAGAAACACTAATTTAGATGAGACACTACTGAGAAAGAGGTAGGAACAGGAACCTCAGCATTCAGGGGCTGAGACAGCCCTAGCTGATAAGAGTGCACCTTCATCAGGAAGTAAAGATATACACAATTACAGAGCTGTGCACACTTAGCTAAGAAGAAACAAGGTTGGTCACAAATCTGCATTAATTTCATATAGATACAATAAGTAGAAAAATTCAGAGGAAATTTTTACGGTTCTCATAAAAATTTGTAAAAATTATTTTAAAAATAACCTTAACAAATCTGAGAATTTGTACTTTTGTTAATAGCTGCAAAGAAGAAACTGGACACTGAATTGCCAATATGCTGGTGCTTGTTCATTAAAACTTATTGAAGACTGGGTAATTCCTAAGTTCTTATTAACATCCGTCAAGGATCCTTGCATCTAAACTTCAGTGAAAAGTACAAGTATGAAATATAAAAAATGTTGAGGTATAAGGGCTGAGATCTGCAAAAAGCTTCCAGGAAAATCCTATACCACAAGCCCCTGTGTTGCCTAGCCCTTTCCAGTCCAGTTCATTGTCTACAGGCTGTGAGGCTTGGGGCGAGTCTGAATGAAGCCACTGGTGATGTATTGATGCTTCATAAAAGCAGAAAAGGGATAGATGCAGTTAGTGCCTTTGTTAATGCTATGCCAAGCTCAGAAGAGAAGATCTGTTTAAAAAGGGTATAAAGTTATTTGCAAAGCATAAAACTATTTGCAGTAATTATTCCATACTAAGCAGCTCCGTTCAGATGTTCAGAAAAATATCTGCAGCTGGACATTCCTCCCACATTCACCGTGGCTAATTAATTAGCTGTAATTCTTTTGTTATTCAGTCTAACATTTTGAATAAAGAGAATCAGTGAATCATTTATATAGCAAAATCAATGCACTAGCTGACTGTCTGTGCACTTGGCATACAGGAATGAAGCCAGCATTAAAATGAAAAACAATGCCTAATTTGTTACATTCCTGGCATTCTTCAGTAACAGATAGATTCATTCATAGTATTTAGATGTCTGAAACTACAGTGTCATGAGACATCAGCTCCATTATATGTTGCAAATTATCATAAGTCACAAGTTTAATAGTGTAATCAAGAGGTAACATAAAGAAATCTGTATCTCCATAGATTACTCTGGTGAGAGAAAAACATATTAGATCAGTTCATATCAGTTAGACAGAAGTAAATTTATAACAGTAATTCATTGCCTACCGTTTTCAATTTAGATGCTAAAGGAAACAAATTGAATTATGTTAGAAGAGTAATTAAGTGCATTTTTTGGCCAGAAAGAAGGCACCACCCATGAGCAGAACCTTCCCAAATGAAACTTACTAACGAAAAATACAACAAACCCAGAATATTTCTCACCCAATTCTTTCATATAGTCATCAAAATTTTCACTGGAGATGAGTTTCCAGGTTCCCACAAATCGGTTACACATCGTACAGGCTTTGTGAGGCGCTGGTCCCGCAGAGAGAGGCAGTGGCCGCAACAGCTCTTGGTGGCAGTCAGAGAGATTGTGTGCCCACAGAGATTTAGTGGTCTCCCTTTAAAGAGGTCTCGTCCCTGTGGCAGTCGGGGTTGGCCAATAGGGGAGGCAGTACCAGGGTGAACAATGTGCACCTTGTCCAAGGCTCTGGGTGACGCTGCCTTGGCTTCCTCCACTGAATACATCAGGACACGAGGGGCACGTGGGGATGGGGACGGGCCCTTACCCCTGCACCCACAGAGAAGTCAGGGCACACTGCAGTGGGGTGTCAGGACACAGAGACAAGTGCAGGAGCACTGCCTCCCTACAAAACCCAGCTCCCACTGTCCTCCCCATGTTATTCTCTCACCGCCACCATATAGAACAGAAATCTATAACAACCATCTCACCCAAATGCCTGACCAATCCAGGGCTGGCCAAAAGTTATGGTGTGTTGTTAAACAATTGTCCAAATGCCTCTTAGACACTGACAGGCCTGGGGCTTTGACCACCATTCTAGGAAGCCTGTTTCAGTGTATGACCAATCTCTCACTAAAGGAGTGCTTCCTAATGACAAATCTTAACCTCCCTTGACAGAGCTTTGAACCATTCCTACACTCCCTGGATACCAGGGAGAAGAGATCAGCACCTTCCCCTCCACTTCCTCTCCTCAGGAAGCCGTAGAGTGTTACCACTATTGTCACCTCTGTGCTAGTCAGATAAATCAAAGCCATGTGGATTGGGTGAAGGAACTATCAAGATGATGTACAAAGTGGTTTTTTGGGTTTTTTTCTTCACTTTCATGATCAATCCCAGAAAGTCTCTGTATTTTTTATCATTTAAAGGCAGAACTGAGTTCTACTCTTCTGTTTTCTCCCACTCCATCACATAAATGATCCCAAATTGCGGGTTCTTCCCTGCACATATCCCAGAAAGGATCACAAAAAGGAGAAGCAGACAACGTTCGCTGGCTCCCTTTTGCAACCAGGCATATTCAGAAGATCAGTGCATCAGTATTGATCAGCTCTTGTGCTCGACAGGTGGATGGCATGAAAAGAGGCTGAGTCATTAAAGTGCTTATTCTTAGTTCAAAGTCACTTTGTAAGAGGCCAGAAGTTTTGCTGACTTGAGGGGGACATATTCTGTTTTCTTTTTGTCTTTATGCCCATGCATAACTGTTCTGCCATAAGGTAAAGGGAAGGTTTAAGCCAGCACAGTCATATAAGGCAATGCATTCAAACGTGTCCTATTAGTGTCAGATTTCCTCAGGTTTCTGTGCTTCCATGAAGAGATGCCACAACCTCCTTGGGTCCATGTATTGCTTATAATGGGGAGCCCTGAACTGGACCCAGCATTCCAGCTGTGGTCTGATCACTGCTGAATAGAGAGGAAGTTTAAGATCTTTCAACCTCCAACACTCCTAGTGCAGCCCAGGACATCACCCACCCTTTTCTCTGATGCGTAGCCTGGTTTATATTCAACTTGGTGTACACCAGGACCCCCAGAATATTTTCTGCCAAGACAAAATCAAAATATTGAAAGATCAGAGTTTTCAGCATTTAAAACTGTTTTTTTAAGTCCACATTTGGAACTGTTGTCTAATGGTTAGTGAAAAATAGACACAAAGAACCAATCCATAAACCACATGCGTATGTGACAGGCAGGAATTTAAAGCGTTAAAACTCAAGACACCTCAAACTATCTGAAACTAGTGCAAGACCACATCAGAACTAATTCTGTCCTTTCCATTCCTAAACCTTCTTTCTGGAGAAAATTATTGCTTAGAACATGCAAAGATTAAAGTCTTCTTTCCAACTTGGATGAACAATAGTTATCTGTTAACACTTTTTGTATGACTGATTTCTGGGTTATGACAACCTATATAGACTCTTTAGCTCCACATCTTAAGGGCAGAGACACTGGGATTATAGGCTGTGGGACCAAATTTCTTGTGTTTAGAGTTGAAAGAATGAGATGGAAATAGTGGTGTGCCAAGGAGGTTGAGGTCTGGGTCCTGACTTGAAAGCTGTCATAAGGAAGGAGGGGAACACCTGCAAGAGCTAAATAATAGTCTGAGGACTGAAGTTGTTGTAGTCTTTGGTTTAATACGGTGGTTGTGGGAAATAAGGTCTTCAGTCACATATTTTGGTGGCATATGCAAAATGTTTTTAAACCCCTCACCCACAACATCAGCAAGGGAAGCTGAATGGAGCCTCCCTTGCTGGACAGGTATAATGACAGTTCAGTGTGGGAAGCAAAAGTCTGGCGTGATTGAAAGTATAAACAAGGCAAAGAACCAAAGAACTCTTTCTCCCCCACAGAAGGAAGCAGATGCTGTGTCTGTAATAAGTAAGTAAATGTTGGAGTCCTAGAAACTTAGAATTTGGGGTTTTAGTGGATAGTAATACTGATGAGTCAAGATGGAGGATTTTGGGTGTTGTCTAGGTCCTTCTTCTTCACCTTCTTCTTTCTTCTTCTTAATGGGTTTAGGTGGTTTTCTGTAACTGGGCGAAAAAGGTCTGCATTGTGGGCCTTGGGTGGTCATTATTGGGTCAGAAACATAAATAATATAGGTGTCACTTTGGTATTGGGTAATTATCACTTAAAAGTCCTTGAACAGAGGTAGAAGCTCTCCATTTTTACCTCTCCATTTTTACCTTCCATTTCTAAGAGCTCATGGTGAGTGAGTCTGTAAATACTGTAAATAGATAAGAGATGATAAACTTTCCAAGTCCGAACTTGACTCTATGTTTCCTGTGTTATTCATCCTGACCTTGGCAAGGGAGAAAAGAAGCCTAAACCATCACAAGTAAATGTCAGTCTTTTAAGGTGTTGTCCACACAAAACTCTTCTAAAGCAGAGATGCATAGTATCACATTTTGTATAAAGAATAGCTAGCTCTTTTATCCCATCTCTGGAAATGAGAAGACTACTTCTAAATCAAACTATCCATTATTGCCCAAGAAATAATATAAAAATATTCTACCGTTGCTCCTCAAGCATTCTTTGTTCTTTTATTTAATTGTCTTATCCACATAAAGGCACGTTAACAAGACAAGGCTGGTGCCTTTGGGAAATAAAAGATGATTGGGATGTTGCAAAATCAGGCCCAAAGAAATTCAAGAAGAGCAAATTAGTCAGAATAGAACAGCTACACTGCAGTACCAGTAACCCTTAGAACAAAAGTAACAGAGAATTATTTATTCAGACAAAACCCCAGTCTTAAGCAGTCTCAAACAATGTTGACATTGCTACCATCTATCCCTTTGTCACTAAGAAAAATCAGTACTTTCATTTAAAGGACTTAGAGTTTAGAAAGAACCAGAACATGGGATTATATCTCGGTAGAAATCATTGTGGAAAACAATCTTTTCTTCAAGTTTAAAGGAGAAAAAAGTGTTAAGGATTGTGAGTACATAAGATAAATGAGAGCCTTGATTCCTTTTTTTTGCTTATGGTTAACATAAAACAGGATTTGAAATCATTGAACTTGGAGATTGTGTAGCAGCACAAGAGATAAAAGTAAAACTTGATAGAAATAGAGAACTAAAAATTCAAAGACTATTTAGAAATACAGATACCATTTAAAGAAACACAGAAATTTATGTGCAGTTCTTTAAAGGAAATATGTTCTGGGCAAATTCAGGGCCAAAAAAGCCGAAATAGATTCCCAGGAGAGCAGTGAAGTAAACAGAAATAGAAGGGGAGAACAGAGGTTAAAGAGGGACTTGCTGTGAGGACACTGAAGGATGTTTTAGCATGGACTCTATGAAGCTGAAGGATCAACCCTCAACATGGGGACAGCAGCCTCCCTTTTCCCAACAGCTACTTTGGAGAGTGCAAATAGCTTCTTGTCCCCTTAGCTGGAACATCCTACAAGACCAGGCCAGGACAATTGGGCTAGGGGAACAAGTCCAGACTGCACTGCACACACAGGGCTTGACTGGCCAGGACACAAAAGTCCTTCAAGTTCTTTCCAGTGGAAATAAATAGTTAAAAGAAAAGGAGAAAAACAACTGATACATCATTGCTCAGAACAAGCCTTTCCTCATCTTTCTGCTGGACTGCAAAAAATCTGTGGGTGTGAGTTGCCTTTCCCTGTTGTCGTCCAAGAAACCTGCAAAGGAGTAGTGAGTGAATGTGGTGAGGGGCAGAGATCTCCTCCTGTCAGCATATCTGTTGTGACAGATGTGCTGCTCATGGGTTTGTAGGAGTTTAGTAGTAAGATCCTTCTTCGGCAGAAAGGAATGCTCTGGGGTGGTTACTGACTTTTGGACAGTAGTTCAGCATGACAGAAGAGAGAGGGAGACCTGTGCTGCTCTGCAGGTAAGGGCAAGACACCGATCTGATTTTAGTCCTTAGAAATGTGAGCTCCCAACTCCATCTGGGTCTGAGAGCACACACCTTTTCCTGACAGAGAGGAACCACCTCCATTTACTCAAGCGGTCACTAGACTGCTGTTGTTTTCAGACAATAAATTTTATTCTTCTTCAGAAGATAAATTCCAAACATGTTCATATTCTAAGAAAAGCATCACTAATACTCCCTTATGGTGCTGTCTCTCTTCAGGTTTATGGATAGAATGTCACTTCATTGAAATTTCCATAAATTTAAATTTAAGTGCCTTGATTCAGTCACAAAGTTCAAAGTCATTCATCAGGTACCAAAGTAAACAGTGATGCTTTTAGAAGAGATTACCCTTTGCTGAAATATTAGGTTGTGAAAGTTATAATTGTAACTGCTGGCTGCATTCATAATGTAAGATTTCTGAAAAATAAAATCTGCTATATGAATATAGTAATATTGGAAATTTTATCTCTCACAGAGTATTTCCAAATCTGTGTATGATAGAATACTATGGGCTGATATTTAATGTCTATATGTAGTTTATTTAAGTCAATGTTTCTGCTTCTTACAACCATTACTCTCATGTATATTTTCTACAGCTAAACTGTAGTTGTGTCCTAACTCTTGTAAATTATTTTGGTTTTGTTAAGTACTAAGTAGATTTAGTACTGTATATATAGAGAATGCTGAAGCATTCTTCCATCCCATATGCAACTGCTGTTCTCTAAACTGGTGAGATTTCACAAGCAATGAAGCCAAGGTTAAAACACAGTTGTTTGTTCATGATTGTTTCAACATTTTCTGCAGATTTGATAGTCTTTGGCATAACTTTTAAATGACTCCTCAGCTTATGTACAGTGTAAAAGCCCTTCCATTTCCCTATCCAGTTGTATAAATAGTGCAAAAACTTGGGAACAATCTGAGTTATGCAGAGGAAAGTTCAAATGTATGAGAGGTTTCTGCTGCTAGCAGTACGGACTCAGCACCATCACCTCTGAAAGCTGACTTTGGGAATGTCAGGAACACGTGGAATTTGATTCACAGATCTTAATCACCCGAGCTACAGTAATTTCCCCATTTAGTGGTTAAGGCACATATTTTTATACTTATTGCCCCATGACTTTCCCTAGAATTTTTTTTTTTTCCCCTTAATTTAAGCCCTTCCAGGTGTAGAAATCATGGCTTCGGTAGATGCAAAGTTTTGAAACAGGACACCAGGCCAATGGGCAGTAGAAGATGGCAGTTCAAAAATAAGCAGAGTTGAAAAACATGGTGTCCAAAGGGCTTTGCATTGAGAAAGGCTCATGTTCCCAAGACTGATCAAGGCTAATGAGCTAGTAGAAAATGCCTGTAGGTAATAAAGGTGGTTGTACCGCTAGCAAACGTGTACAGGCTTTTACTAAACTTGAGAATTTCTTAAGCTATGGTTCTTAATTCAAGGCTTTTAGCCTATCTAGGACAAAATGAGGTGTTCAAGACAGGCACATTGACAAAATAATCAAAGGTGAAAGTTCTAACTGCTATAATATCACACATGAAGTGGAAAACAACAAGATGAAGCTTCAAATGGTCCCCAGGTTTAAAATCGTCTGCATTTGTGCACAGAGGAGGTGCCTGGTACCCTGCTCATGTTTGGAAGCCAAAACTGGGCATCCACAGATCATTCCTCTCCCTGCCCCAGGAACAGCCACCTCTGCTTGAAGCCAGGAAAAGCAGTCCTGTTATTCCTCTGGCTGAGCACAGACTCCTTGCAGGGGGCAGCCCACACGCAGCACTCGATGTTTGTGTGTTCAGGTGTCCACAGTTCTGCCGAGAGAAAGTGCCACTCACTGGACTGGCTCGGATGCTCTTTCCGCAGGGAGTTGGGTGGCATGGCTGAGCCTGGCACTGGCTCTCACACAGTGCTTTCCTGCACAGGACCCCTTCCCACACTGCATCGCCCCCAAGCCCCTTTCTGACAAACTCCAGCATAAGCGCACGTTGTAGAAAGCAGAACATTTTATTGAATAGGCACAACAAATCAGACTAAATGCGTGTAACTGCTTTGGGATATATCTGAAAAAAGTACAGTTCTCTTTAAAACAGATTTGTGGGGCTTTTCTCCTTTGGTTAAGTTGTTTTACTCCAGCTTTAAGCATTAGTCCTGTGTGAAGGTGGCTTCTTCATGCTTTTTCATAAACTCTTTTGCAGGAAACATTATTCATGGTGCATTCCTGGAAAGAAAAGATAATTCAATAAGCTTTTAACTCTTATTAATATTTGCTAGTCAGAAGGTAAGAGAATTACTTATCTATCAGGAACCAGTTTAAGAAAAAATTTCATTCTCTGCCTCTAAAGGCAATTGCTAAAAGAGTGGAACTCAGTTTTGAGAGCTTCAGTAACAGAAGGCTGAAAAACAAGCACGGGAGAGAAAGAGTTTTCAAGAACTGCTCTATTGACCACCAGCAGATTTCTAATCTTCTCTTAAAAATCGCTAAAGGAGGCTCCTAGAGCTTCTGTGGAGGTTGACTGGACCCTGGAGTTGGGCATTTTTTTCCTTCACCTTTTGCAGCTGTGGCTTGTCTTCTTCACACACCTGAGCACAACACATGCACAGAGATCTTTCAGACTTTCAGCTTCTAGTGTCAGCCTCTGCATGTTAGGCTCTGTCCTCATCTATTTTTCAGTTAGACCAAACTGGTTTTTTCAACCTTTCTTAATGAAGTTGTTATTAAAATCTATTTCTATTTCTTCTCTGGTCTCTATCCAAATAAATTTAAATATTGAATTTATGGACACATTATTTTTCCCTAGGGAAGGGCAGAACTCTTCAGGAATTTTGTGTATGTGTATGGTTTTGCAGCATGTAGGAATCTCAGCTGCCTTTTATGAACATAGATTTAGTCCTGACCCAGATTCTTCAAAATGTGTTTTCTAAAACTGTAGAGCAGAGCTGGGAAGCCCCAGTCTGCAGGTGGGCCTTACTGGCACCAAGTCAAGCACAATAGTCTCTTGCCAGATAAAACCAACAACAGAGCCTGGACACAGGTTTCTCTGCTCTAATACCATATTATTTACACCGTTGTTGGTGATGCATAGCAGGATTCCCACAGATGGCTCTAAGCCTTTGCTGAAGATGAACAGGAGTATTCTGCATCAGCCTGGACGTATTTGATGTGGGCTTTGCTAATGCTTCCTCTATACTGTCCAGGACTTGGAGATGCTGATATATATAGTTTTCCTTGTTGGGCTTTTCTTCCTACACTCTCCCAGTCATGTCTTGCTATGCAGAATAGGCACCTCCGTATACCATTCCGAAGTTTAACAGCTTTTCAGTTTTAACCTACGCTCTAGACTCAATCAGAGAGACTTCTCACCAAGTGCACAGAGCCCTTTCAAATGCTTTCCCTCCTGTGTTTGAAACCAAAGTCATACATCAGCTAAGCATGAATTCTGCACACTGAATTCAGCAATTAAATAACAAAAATTAACTTACCACCACCAGGTTCCCATCCACCAATTTTCTCTTTATGATAGTCTCTTTTCCATCCCACTTCTGCACCTGGGTCAGCGCACCGTTGTCTAGGGTTATGACATTCTACCAAAGTTAAAAAACAAAGTGTGGCTGTTTCATCAGGATGCTCTGGTCTCAGGAGAAAACCCTCCAGGTCCAAACAGCACTAAGCACAAGGCACCCATAACAGTCTTACCTGCGGAGGCAGCATTTCTGTGCTGGATGTCAAAATCACAACTCTGCCCTGCTGCTCCCCATCCCGTTTGAGAGATGTATTTGCAAACTGCCATTTCGGGACTCACCTTTGTTTTTCTGTCATCTGCTGTGGTCTCATCAAACTCTTCACCCAGCTTGAAAGAGACCTCTGTATTTTTGAAGGTGCTTTCTGTTTTGATGGTTATCACATCACCATTGATGCTGATAGTTACATTAGGCTTGGCCACACCAGCCATCTTCCTGGTAGCAAACCCCACACCTATAAATAAGACGGAGCACTATGAAATTTTTATCTTTCCTCAATCTTTTTATCTTATATGTTAGAAAAAAAACCCTCAGTGCTTTCTCCCCTGTTGCTTTCTGAGTGTTAATAATTCCGTGTTACAGAGATTCTTTTGTAAAATCTTGCTTGGTACTCCTATAGACCAAGCTGGGTGGGTTGATGTAAGAAAATTCTCTATCCTGTCATTGTCAAAATAGTAAAAACAATATTTTGAAGACTGAGATTCTATGAAAGCCAGATATTTGCACATAGAGTAGTTCAGAGTAACTTTTGTAGCTTGTACTATAACCTGTATGCTAATTGTATCTAAATGTAAATAAGCAGGAACGTATGGCAGTTTCTGAGCCACAAAAGCAACAAAACAAACAAACAAGGAAAAAAAAGCAAGCTTTTCTTTTCCTATTTACAAATGGGTAGGTTGAATATAAGGAAATGATTAAGAAATAGCTGGCAATGGTTATATCCTGAGTAAAATCTGGAGTAAAGATTAAGAGTGTAAGAGTCTCACTCATTGGAAGCTGTCAGGATAAGTCACAGTAAGTATTTTACCCCAAACTGCAAATAATCCCCCCAGCTTTTTAGCATGTACTAATTGAAACAGTGCAAGTTACCCCCTGCTCCCTCCACACTAACGTAAGTTTGAAACCTTTTAAATTCCAATTTTAACTACAAGCGAGAAGTCTACACCTTTAGAGAAAAGTGTTAGACATCAAATCTTCCAAGCATCTGCATGAATCCATGCAATTGTGTTAATATTCACTGTGGGAAGTTACAGAGTTTCATTCAATTTAATAGCCATGGCAATTACCGGGTGTCCCAATCCAGTAGCATTTTTAAGTTATTTAAGTGTGTTACTCATAGACATAAGGAAACTTGCTGCTTTCTAGCATCACACCAATTTGTGTGTCCAAGGATAAAAGCTAATTCACACAAAATAATCCAGTGATGTGCTTTACTTCCATTTATAACACTACTAATAAGACATGAATAGACTTGGCTTACCTGAAATCCTTCCCATCAATCAAAGTTTTTCTGCTTTATAGGAATTTAATACCACTTATTGAAACAGATGAATTCTCCAGTTAAGAAAAATCTGATCAAAATAGTGGATTAAACCACACTTGACAAACAGCACAGCCAGAAAAAGCAAGTAAAGAGTAAAGATAAAAATTGGCATTCCTTCCCTGTTCCAGATACAAGAAGTTGAAATAACAATTCTCACCCAGTTCTTTCATATAGTCCTCAAAGTTTTCACTAGAAAGAAGCTTCCAGGTGCCTACAAACTGGTCGCACATTTTGTCAGGCTAGAAAGATGTCTTCCACAGGTTCAAAGAGAAATGCAGGACAGGAGAATATAATGAGCTCCAGGAGAAGAGTACTTATCTTTAAAAAGGAGCTGTGGCCACATGATGCTCTGGGATGACCAATGAAGAGGGAGTCCCTGTGCCCAGTGTTTTTCTTCCTCCCCTACCCCTCCTCTGCCAGTGGGTCATAGTGCTATTATTCATATGCCCTTACTAGCACAAAGATCACTGTCTTGTTTTTATTTAATTATTTCTGTTATTCAAGAACACTCTACCTTAAAGGCAAATAATTAAATCAAATTACCTTTCAGAATAAAAAGGTAGGCTCAAGCTTAACCCACAAAAATTAATCTTCTCTCTCCTACTCTTTCATTTTAGTCCACTATATCAAATGGACATAGCTCAATTCCTAGACTTTCAGATCCAAAAGGCTCATTGGGATTATTTAGCTTGCTTTCAGCACCCCTGCAATCAGAAATTTCCTCTAGAGAAATACAGAACTACAGGAAGAAGTGGATTTGGAGCACAAAGAGAGAATTCTGGGGTTATGGAAGGCTAAGGCAATAAAACTGCTTCCTTGACTGGGATCTGCTTGTCCTTGCACCACCTGAATTGATTTAACAATAGGTCTGTAATATGCTTTCATGTAATAGAGAGGGTATATGGGGTTCTGTGAGAAAAAAAAGTAAAGAAACAAAGGATTCCTCTCCCTCTTACTCTTATGCTTTCAGAAGAACTGTGTCCCAATCACTAGCATTTTTACTAGTTATTGCATAAAGCTAGGCTCTAGTATTGACCTACCAAAGGTCCCTGGACATTTAAATTATTTTCTGCTTGTGCTGTTCAGGCATTAATTTGTTCGAGGCAAGCTGTGCACAGGCCTGACATAATGAGTCCATCTTGACTGATTCTCTAAGTCCTGTCATATTCATTCACAAAAAAATTATCAGAAAGCAGTCAAGCAAGTTCTCAGATCGTCCTTTGTTGGTAATGTGCTATTCTAGCAGCAAAAAGCAGCTAATAAGTGCATAGTCCAGCCCCTGCAATTCTCTTTATGTGGATTTCCAGGAATTACCCTGCTGGTTGCTAGGTATCAATATTGTGGACCACATATTTTTCTACTTGTTGTCTTTGTAAGTGACAAAGCTATAGAAGAGTTATTTATATAGGATTGCAAGATCATAGGGGTATTTGTAAGGGAAGTGAGGAGGTCTCCAGTGCATCCTTCCACTCAGGCAGGGTCACCTCCAAGCCCACATCAGGCTGCTGAGAGCTGTGTCTTGTGGATCAGAAAACTCCCAGGATGGAGCCAGCAGTTTCCCCAGGCAAAACACAGCCCAGCTGTCCAAAAAGGGAAAGGGTCTCCTTATCCTCTCTCTGAGCCTCTTTACTTTCAGCTTTTATTCACAATTTCTCATCCTCCCACCAGTCACCACACCGGGTTCCAAGTCCTTGGTCACTTTCCCACAGGTGTTGAGCATTGTTTGTAAGCACTCCCAAAGCTTGGCCAGGATGAACCACTATAGTCTCACAGCCACTGCTCACAGGGCAAGTGCTCCAGACCCCTGAGGATCCTGTGGGTCCTCTGCTGAACTCACCTTGAAACTGGATGCAGTACTCTGGACACACCCGAATAACTGCTAAGATGAGGGGCATAATCACTTCCATCAGCTCCTGGCTGTACCTCTGAACGTAAAGCGCAGGATGTTTTTGACCTTTCTGCTGCCAGGTCTCAGCTCAATGCCCACCAGGAGGATCCTGAGGGCTGTTTCTGCAGGGCTTCTCCCCAGGCAGTGTGTCCCCAGCCTGGATTACTCTGAGAGTTGGGCATGTTTGTATATGTATAACTGGTTACCCCCCTGCACCTTTAAGATGTCAGTCTATGGGGACTAGAATAGCTAATCTTAGATTTGGCCTATTCTTTTACATTTTTGTTGCATATTCACTGACTTTGGCCTAATCTCAAAATAAATAAAACTATATTCTAATTATGAAGCGGCTGGTGCCTTTTCTGGTTGGTTTTTGCAGAGTGTCACATGCTCAAGTGTTCTTTAAAAGGAAATTCTGAAGTCCCTCAAGTTTGTGTCATTATCTTGAGGTATTTTTACTTCAGATTATTGACTTGAGAAACTATTGTGTGTGAGCAGATGGTAGGAACATGAAAACTCAAGACCAACATTTAAATAATGAGAACTGAAAGTACCAACTGAGTATTGTTGCAGTGGCCCAGATAGAAAGGCTGTGATGTGGATGAAATCAGTTCCTGTTTGTACTTTTCTTGCATTTTGGAAACTAATCTGTGTGCAGCGTACTACGACCAGCATTCATTTGTTTGTAGGGGAAACATGGCTTTTATATTCAAAACTAGAATCTGGGACAGGTAATTGAATTGGCCTTCCTTTGGTGCTAAGAGCTGTCTGCACTGCTTGTGATACTGGAAGAGTTTTTGGGGAGAGTAGAAGCACCTGTCCAAGCAAATTAATTTGGAGCAAACAAGTGCACCCTCTCCAGGCAGTCAACTACTCGCACTTACTTAAAGTGAATCTGAGCTATTTGTGAATGTGATAACTTAAAAATGCAAGAAGAAAGCCATCTTGCAGGCTGACTTGCATGTTTACTTCTATAAGCAGCTATCTGGAAGCACACTTATGGCTCTTTCTTGGAAAGTATCCTACCAATGGTATCCTTTCCCTCAGGAGAGACTTCCAGTAACAGGAGATAAACTTATGGCACTGATGTCATCTAATATAAATCATGCCTGCTCTCTGGGGCAAATGCATGCAGTCTGCTGATAAAGACCAGTTTTTAATGGTCATGAAGAAATCAGTGAGGCTTCTGAGCCTGGAAGTTTAAGTAAGTGATTCATGTCACTTGCAGAAGTGTCTTGACAGCAAGAGCTGGGAAATCTGGCTAAACAGCCCTGTGGTTATTGACACTGATGTGATCTGATACCACCAAACATCCTCAAAAGTGTAGAAGCCTGTTTCAAAATAAGCAGAAATTTCAAAGAAACCACAGCAGGTAAGAGGTAAACCAAGAAAAGGAAGCTGGTGAGGGTCCAGTACTGGAAATGCTGACAAAGAAAATTCTTCTCTTAATCCTGATATGAACAGATGCAGATCAGATTTGCAAATAATGATGATACACTGTCTGCAATGTGGTCTTGGGGTGCTGTGCCATTGAGGATAGTTCCTCACATAAGATATGCAGAAGTGATCACAGATCACAGAATTCTGCAGTTCTATGAAGTGTAACAGCAAAGCAGCAGCTGTGCAGGGGAAATCAGGTAGATGAGAAGGTAGCAATGATGGGTTAAATCTTATTCTGTGATTCAGACCAAAGGTAGAGATCTACTTGAGATAAAATGCTTTTTATAAAAATAAGCACAATAGTAACCTCCCTTTGGCTCTTTTGGACTTGCAGGAGCAATGATGCTCTTCCACTAGAGTTTGTGAAAAAGAGGATGTTTATTCCTGTAGTGAAGATCTGCCACTTAGGAGACCTTTCGACTGAGCATTGTGTTAAACCTTCCCTGGTACTTTATGTATGGAATTGTCAAAGTAAAAACACATCTTACTCTTGTGTGGGCCTGACATTTTTACATCTGAAGAGATTTTAGCCTGCTAGCAGTGCTAACTGTTTCCCAAGCAAAAAGTTCTCGAGAAAACTTCTTCTCAAAACAATCTTGGCAAAACAACTATCCTTTCCCAAAACAATCTTTCTCCAGGTGGTGCTTTGCTGTTTCTCTAGTTTCACCACTGGAATTAGAGAGGTGTTGTTCCTATTCACCAATCATGTCGGGTCTGTATCGGAACACCTTATAAAAGGTGGTAAGAATTAGACAATAAAGCCTTCTATGCTCTTTGCCTTCTGAAATATTTGGAGTCTTTTGTCTTTCTTTCGTGTCCTACAGCGACACTCTCGAACGTGAAAACAAAAGTTAACAGTTATGACTGCTTAAAAGGAGGCTTCTTTCTCGAGTTCCTCCTTGTCCCAGCAGGGCAACAGAGAAAAACTCCTTTGAGAGCTCTAGCTGTCAAACTGGTGACTACCAATGAGCAGCAGTGTATTGTGCTGATGCACTTGTCTCCATAGTTCTGCTACTGTTTGGATAAAAACTGGCATGAAAAGACATCCGTGGCTGATGACATTGACAATGGCTTCCGTTGAACACTTCCTTAAAAGGAACCTGGCCTCTGTATTGCGTTATTACTGGCACAGGTGGCAATATTCATAGTCAGAAGAAATTCGTATCCTTGGCAATGCTGTAAAAATGGAGATTTTTCCTTATGCAGGGAGGAAACTGTGGCTTTGATGGAAGCTTCTTGTTCAGGCACCATAACACCTGTTGAGAAGATGGGCTATAACAGGTCTCATGTTAGGAAGGAGGGACCATATCACACATTCTGATACTGCTACAACTTAGAAAAAGCAAAAACCTTTCTTAATACTTGTCTGGCTGGGTACCAGGCTGGGAATTTGCTCTAAGGCCCCAGGGTAGCTAGAAGAAAGGTGATCTAACTCTGGAGCAGACAAGAATAGGTAAAGGAATGCCATCTCTGCTCACAAAGTTGTGACTTTCACTTCTGATTAACATTTGAAACAGGTGAATTGCCTTGGACTTCTGCTTAGTCAGGAAAAGGTATAACTAAGGTTCAGTAGTGGTATTTTCCTCTCTCTTGGGGAAGGAAGTGAGCAGGAGAAAAAACCAGGTCCTTTTCCCTGTGCTAGGACCAGGACCAAGTTGATGCTGCCGCACTTGTGATTGTGGCTTCAGACCTCATTCAGAACTGAGAGTACTATTGCAAATGGTGACTTTGTTGAAGGAGTCAGATTTGCCAGCAACAACTGATCTGTTGTTTCCTTGAGTGTGTATTGGCATTACTTACCCCAGTTACACTTCTAGACTCTGACATTTGGGAACCTCAGGCTGGTCTGCCCCAGCATCTGCTTTTTTACGTTTTGTGATTCTGGGTTCTTTTATTTCAGCTTGAACTTTAGGCCAGCCAGTGAGTCTCCACACCCTTTAATAGGTTTCCAATATCTGAAAACAGAACCATGAAAATGAAAACATTTAAAAGGTGTTTCTGAAACACTAAGCTAAGTTTGTGGTAAAGCTTTTAAGAACAGAAATGAAATCTCATAACTCTGAGGCATAGTAAGATCAAGCCCCAAACAAAACCCAGTGGTTGACTCCATTAACTTGCAATTAAAATATGCATAGTTACGTTTTCTGAACTTGCTTTAAAGATGAAGAAAAAATGCAGATATGACTGGAGGGTACAGCAAACCTCTGGGCCTTTGCCTTCCCCTGAGAGACAGCTGAGATTCTGCCTTTTCTCAGCAGATGGCATGGCAATAACATATGCTCTCAAACTTCTGTGGCTCATACAGGTGATTGCTATTCCTGAGGAAAACCTGGACTTCGCATACTCTCTCCTGTCATGCTCATTCCTGGAGCAAGGCAGTTGGCAGTGTGAATTTTAGGAACTGCAGGCTATAAGTTAAATAAATATCAGAATATCAGAAAAGTAAAAAAGGATGAGTATTTGCATATTGGGTTTGTTGTTTTATTTCATAGCAATGAGAAGAAATGCAGGTATACTAACTCCTACAGGCACGAAGGTGATGGGCTTCCAGAAGCTAATGTGGACATTTCTGTATAAGATTATTCAGAATGTCAGAGGTCCACCTCATATATCCTGTATTCAGTAAATGCCATAGTGGGATTAGTGATAAATTGAACTTCATGAATGATGAATGTTTGTATGAGAGAAGATCTTAATTTTCTGGCTATAATGTAGGCATTGCAGAGGCTTCATGTTTCTAACTACCTATGGATTTCCGTGATCTAAAGAACAAGTTTAAAGTTGAGCACGTAAACCCTTGCTGTTTTCCTCTCTACCTTCCCCCCACCACACAAATAAAAAGGCAATCTTCTTTTCTTACTTTTTTATCCCTAAACTTCACTCTAAATTTAGGTATTGCAGCAGAGTTGCAAATGAAGAAAGAAGTATGTTTCCCAAAGCACTTTCAGGTTTCCTCTAGCAATTTGAAGACTTGCTAGAAGACTAGACTTGCTAATACTATTCTGAAAGTCCCTTTGCAGTCCTTCCCCAGATGCTCTTCTGAATTATCCCAGATCACCCAGCTGAAACCCTCTCTCGAAGCCTCCATCAGAACAAAGGAAGAAAACTGTTGGTTACATCTACTTTGGGACTGCCCAAGAGGACTCCATCCCAGCTCTGCCTTGTTCCTGCAGCTCATGCAATACCACCTGTTTTATTTCCATACAGATCTGCATTTAGAAACCTTGTACTGTTTTGTTAGTTTGTTTCTTGTTAAATATTTTTTATCAAGCTGAAGAAAAAAATCTTCAGATAGGGATGAGAGAGTAGCGCATATTGGCAGCATGCAATATCTTCTAAATTTACGCTATTCCTGTTCAGTGGTTGTCCTTCTCTTAACAGTTGCCCTCTTGTGAAGAAAGAGCATTTCCACAATTTTACTTGTTTCTAACCTAGCAAAAAAAGAATGAAGTTTAAGAGCAATATTTCAACAAGACTAAAAAGACCCTATACAAAACATTTAAGCTCTGCTGAACCTAAGTAAAATATACATGGTTTTGGCAGCCCAGTTTATGATGTCTTTCTGCATGCTGCAGTTTCTGGCTTCCTATGCTTTCAATCTGACAGCTTGCTCTGAAATTTGCAGAGAACTCCTCCTTGCACTTGCCAGAAAGCTATTATTGCAGATGCATTTGGATCACCTCCAAAGACCCAGTGCTCTATGTAAAGGAAAGTAAAAATATCCAGATATGAAATGCCCTTCAGAGTTGAAGCCTTCCAGAGGGCAGGCCTCTCCCTGCAGCGTGGCGAGGAGCTGGTGGGTGTGAAGGCTGGCAGCTCCCTGGCTCTCTACAGCAGTTCTCTAATCCTCTGCAGCTGACTGCTGCCCCGGGTGCTGCCAGCTGAGGCAGGGAGAGGCAGCCTGCAGCTGCTGCCCAGCCGCTGACCTGCCAGGGCCAGTGGCCTCTTGCAGCTGCCCTCACTGCAGCCTCGCTGCTGGATTTCATCATCACTGCCAACCTCATTTCACCTCACTTTGTACCACATATAATAGATTTGGAATCAAAAGGAGCTCCGAGGAAAGTAATGCTAAGGATCTCTAAAGCAATCTGTCATACCTGCCCTTCCCACTCTGGACAGGTCTCTTGCCAGAAGCTAGACAATGCTGTTTATGTTCGACATGTGAAAACACACATCACGTCTCCAACAAGGGAGTGTCTGTAAAATGCATTGCTTAATATAAGGTAGTAATGCAGATCCTTGTTGAAATGCTGTTTTGGGACTAGAAGCACAGGGCAGCTTGCACAGGGAGGATGGAGTTTGTGCAGCAGCCCTCCTAACACCATCTTCAGCACATGTGGGCAAAGAATGTCCTACAGCTCTTTTGTCCAGATACCTAACTACATCCAAGCCTTATTTTTGGTACACAGGGTCTCTAAATCTGCTACCCTGAAGCCCAAAAATTACTTTAAAATTCTGTCTACTTTTTCCCCTGTGGAGGATTCCATCACAGCTGGCAGGCTTGGCAAATTGTGTGTCTCTATTGGTGATGCATGCCACAAGGCTAAATGCATGCTTTTTTTTAAGAGATAATGTTTCTTCCTCAGCTCCTGCAGGTTCCTTGTTCTCTGACATAATTTTATTCTTGCTGACAAATTATTTAAGCTGTACATAACTTAATTGCTTTTATGGTCTGATGTGGGTTTATGGATTGTGTTCTAACAATATTTTCTGCATTAGTTTTGTTAATGCAGCTTCTGGTAAGCCAATACTAACTTGCTGAAACTATTGAAGTATCAATACAACATGTATCTGAAAATCTCTCCTGTCATTTTAATTTAGAGCCTGGCTTATTTCTCCTTCAAACTACTTACCCTAAGTAAGGCATGACTGTGCCCAGTCATTGGCACAGTCACCAAGTCTTCCATGAAGAAGATCCCTGCCCAAGAAAGCTGATACACTGAGTGTGTTTGTGGGGGTGGGGTATGCAAGCTTGAATTCCCTTAGTCTGAAGTGGCTACTGAAGCTATATCACCTGCTACTCAGAGAGTGGGAGACAGGGAAATTTTGTTCAGCTGTTTTTGTTACTTATAGTTGTTATATAGTTCTTCCTCTGCCTATACAACAGCTCACAGAATCACAGCTCACAGACTCATTTAGGTTGGAAAAGACCTCCAAGATCACTGAATCCAACCTTTGACTGATTTCTACTTGACTGATTTCTAGAGCACAGCACTAAATGCCATGTCCAGCTGTCTCTTGAATATTTTTCCAGGGATGTTGACTCCACCACCTCCCTGGGCAGTCCATTCCAATGTTTATCAACTCTTTCTGCGAAGAAAATTTTCCTGATGTCCAAGCTGAACCTCCACTGGTGCAGATTGAAGCTATGTTCATTTGTCCTGTCACTGGTTGCCTGGGAGAAGAGACTGACTCCCACCTTGCTACAACTCCCTTTCAGGCACCTGTAGAGAGTAATAAAGTCTCCCCTGCACCTCCTTTTCTCCATGCTGAATACCCCCAGCTCCTCCTCATAGGACTTACGTTTCAGCCCCTTCCCCAGCTCCATTGCCCTTCTCTGGACATGCTCCAGCATCCCAATGTCCTTGCTGTGAAGGGTCCAAAACTGAACACAGTACTTGAGGTGTGGCCTCACCAGTGCCCAGTACATGTGAACAGTCACCACCCTGATCTTGCTGGCCACACTACTGCTGATAGAGCTCATTGGCCTTCTTGGCCACCTGGGCACATTCAGCTACTATTGACCAGCACCCCAAGGTCCTTTTCCACTGAGCCTGCCACTTTTCCCCTAGCCTGTAATACTGCATGGGGTGGTTGTAACTAATGTGCAGCACCTGGCACTTTGCCTTGTTGAACCTCATACCACTGGTCTCAGTCCATCAATCCAAGTTCAGTCTAAGACTGAATTTTTAGCTGCAATTTTAGCAGATTACATGGATTGGCTCCTTGATTACCATTATATCTGCTTGAATACCATTATATCTGAACCCTCTTTGTATTTAGAAAGGTTGAGAGATTACTTTTGCTATCTCGCCCCCTATAGAAACATACATTTTCTGAAGTGGAAACAGCATTATATCCTTCTTGTCTTGCCTTACATCTTCTTCTCAGACAACACGGTATTAAGCATTTGGTCCCATTAGCAATAGAAGAACTCGGCCACAAAACACAATGTTGGAGAGTCAAGCCAGAGAGCTTTATTTGCCAGTTCCAGCAAGTGTCTAGTAGGATTATGATTAGACTTATACTACTTGCTGCTAGTCAGAAGGTGTGCAATTTGGGACAGTACTGAAGCTACTGTGTCTTGCAGACCATAGTGACACAGCCAAGAAAACTACTACCCTCTGATTCCACAGGGTGAGGCTGCCATATGCTCAGAAGTGCTTAGCTGCTACTAAATCCAAACTAGTCCAAGTCAACATACTGGCTCATCCTTGGGTGAGCATAGCTGTCTATAACCAAACAACTCAAGATGGTTGATGCCACAAAAACACTGTGTGCTTAATATGATCTAATCTAGCTGCATATCTGCTCTGTGAAACAGAAAATATTGGAGATTGCTTTCTCAACTGGTTAAACAAATTACCCATATGTTTCCTGAACATTTGCTGGTACAGAACCTAACTATAGTAACTGTTTAAAAAAAAATAAATCTTTCTGGTTGGCAGCTAGCTCTACGATCAAAGCGCAAGACACTGAACCCAGTATCTGCACTGGCGCTTGAAAGTGCTGTTCACAGAATCATAGAATATCCTGAGTTGGAAGGTACCCATAAGGATCATTGAGTCCAGCTCCTGGTCTTGCACAGCACCATCTCCAAGAGTCACACCATGTGCCTGAGACTGTTGTCCAAACACTTCTTGAACTCTGCCAGGCTTGGTCCCTTGACCACTTCCCTGGGGAGTTTGTTCCAGTGCCAAACAACAGATGCTGAAGAACCTTTTTCTAATATCCAACCTAAACTTCCCCTGACACATCTTCAGGCCGTTACTGGTTACAGGTAACAGGTCCTGTTACTGGTTACCAGAGAGAAGAGAGCAGTATCTGCCCCTATGCACTAACCCCCTGCAGTGTTACAGGCTGGGGACGGTGTGGCTGGACAGTGCCCAGGAGGAAAGGGACTTTGGGGGACTGGTGCCAGCAGCTGAACATGAGCCAGCAGTGTGCCCAGGTGGCCAAGAGGGCCAAGGGCATCCTGGTCTGGATCAGGCATGGTGTGGCCAGCAGGAGCAGGGAGGTCATTCTTCCTCTGTAGCTGGCACTGGTGAGGCCACACCTTGAGTGCTGTGTCCAGTTCTGGGTTCCTCAGTTTAGGAAGGACGTTGAGATGCTTGAGTATGTCCAGAGGAGGCAACGAGGCTGGTGAGGGGCTTGGAACACAAACCCTGTGAGGAACGAATGAGGGAGCTGGGGGTGTTTAGCCTGGAGAGAAGGAGACTCAGAGGTGACCTTATCACTCTCTACAGCTTCCTGAAGGGTGGCTGTGGTCAGCTGGGGGTTGGTCTCTTTCTCCAGGCAGCAACTGACAGAACGAGAGGACACAGTCTCAAGCTGCAACAAGGGAGTTATAGGCTGGATATTAGGAAAAAGTTTTCCACTGAAAGAGTGATAAAGTACTGGAATGGCTGGTCTGGGGAGGTGGTGGAGTCACCATCCCTAGAAGTGTTTAAAAAAAGACTGGATGTGGCACTTGGGGTCATGATCTAGTTGAGATACTAGAGATGGGTTGGACTCGATGATCTTGAAGGTCTCTTCCAACATAAAAATTCTGTGATTCTGTGTGATTCTGTGATTCTCTTCTTCCTCTCACGAGGAACTTGTAGACTACAATGAGATCTTCCCGCAGTCTCCTCCAGCCTGAACAGACCAAGTGACCTCAGCCACTCTTCATTTGGCTTCCCCTCCAGACCCTTCACCATCTCTGTTGCTCTTGTTTGCATGCTCTCTAATACCATAATGAGTTTTCTTATATCGTGGTGCCCAAAACACTTGTCCAAGTCCACAGCACTTGAGGTGAGGCCTCCCCAGGACAGAGCAGAGTGGGACAATCCCCTCCCTTGACCAGCTAGCCATGCTTTGCCCAATGCCCCCAGGACACACCTGACCCTCCTGTTCCAAAGTTATTAGGATGAGGCTAGAAGTAAAGTCTTATCCTGAGGGGACCCATATCTTTCATAAACAGTTGGGCAAGTGTGGAATCTAGAGTAAAATTCCTACATTCATAATCAACCTGAATAAGTCAGAAGAGGTGGCCTTTGGATTCACATTTACTTAAGGTGAAATTTGTAAGATTCCCTCAATTCCTGATGTATATGACAAAAACCAGTATGTTAAATACATCAGTACTTTAGGTTAGCAGAATATTATTTTAAAGTTACATAATTAACACCATCTTGATTAGTTTCTACTTATGTGTTCTAGAAAAAATGAGGACGCGACACTTGGGGATACGGTTTAGTTGTGAACATGGTGATGCTGAGTTAACACTTGGTCTTGATGATCTTACATGTCTTTTCCAGCCTTAAAGATTCTGTGGTGCTATGATTCTACTTGTACCATATTCCTGTTATGAAGATAAATGCAAGATTATTAACACTGCATACTAAAAGAACAGTTTAATTCTAAACGGGTCATTTAATGTCATATTGGAGATAAAAGGAGTTCAGGTCGGCAAGCACACATACCAGGGTAATTCCAGGTTAAAAGGTTGCTTAACATGTGAGAAGAGACAATGACTTTTAGGTACTTGAGTCTGCAGTGATGTCAGCCAGCTGAAGTCTCAAAATTGAATATTGCTGGAATGACCAAAATAATCTATGGAAACACCTTACTGAGTGCTCTTGTGCAACAACCACCAAGAGCTGTTACCAACTATGTAATTTAGTCTTCACACTGAAATGGCAACTTTCCTATTCATTGTAAGAGAGTGTCAAGTGCAACCAGAGTACTTCAATCTCAAATTTCTCTCTATTGCATTTCAGAGGCAAGCTGATCCACCTCCTGCTTCACCCTTGTTTTTACCTTCAAATTTGATTGTATTGTTCAAAGGAACACATTTGAACAAGAAAAATTATGTTGTGCATTGATAGAAAACATTCATTCTGAAGAATTAATGGAAGTTAAAAATAAATATTCTGAAATAAATCTCTTTGGATTGTTTCGTTTAGTACTATTCAAAGTCACAATGGCTCAAATGTCTGTCACTGGATGGCCAAGTTTTTGATCTGTTTTTAGGCAAGATGGCAGTCTGTGTTGGATAACCTGGGCTAAATTAACACCTAACTTCTGCAGAAAGCATGTCCCTCACACTTCAAAACCTAGCTTCTGCTCCCTGTCTGATTACTAACGAGACTCTTCGGAGAGCAGAAAGTACACAAGATTCTTTATCTTCTCCTTTTTCTTCCTTTATTACACAAAGCTGGCAGAAAAAAACCTTTCTCTTTTGAGAAAATAGAGCAGTTGATGAGCCTGAGATGTGCCTGTCTGTGATCATGTGTGATCTGCTTTACGGTGTGAACAAGAGAGCCGGGGTGCTGCCAGGAACCAGAGTGCTCAGAGAGGAGAGTGACTCTCTCTCTCCTAAATTAGGGCTTGTTAATGCCATCAAGATGAATGGAAAGGCAGGCACTCACTCCAGAGAGCTACATCAAGGAGACTGATGAAAACAGAGTTAATTGTTTCTCAATCAAGTTTGTGAAAAGGCAAAGACAAAACAGAAAAGAATTGTTGCATTATTTATTCCTCTCTGGGTATATTAGCAACTTTTTATGCT
The DNA here is from genome assembly GCF_015227805.2 of Hirundo rustica. Lineage (NCBI taxonomy): Eukaryota > Metazoa > Chordata > Aves > Passeriformes > Hirundinidae > Hirundo > Hirundo rustica. The sequence continues at coordinate 28,835,060 of NC_053450.1, read as the reverse complement.
ATAAAGTTGCTTATTTTTTTTAAAGTTGCTTCTATTTTTTAGTTTCCAAACTCAAGCCATTGTATTTTGGAGCCTTTGTCTTTGCTGTGTCTCCTCAGGCCTAGATATTCACATCTCTCTTTCAAGTATTGGTGACTTTTTCTCCCTTCATGTGCCTATCAAATGACGAACCTAATAGGGTGAATATGTGAAGCTGGGTAAGAACAAGGCAAGGCTCCTGAACTTTTAAATTTTTTTAACACAATATTAAAATGAAGCCTTTTACAAATTTGATATAACATTTCCTTTAAAATCAAATAACTTTATTCCTTTTCCTGACTCTACAGAATTCTTTTAGTACAGGTGAGAAAGCAACAACTTCCTTTCTCAGTAAAAGACTGAAAATCAAGTTTGTTTTCTGGGCCATGCAAGTAAAAGAAATGTCACATATTTGTTCACCTCACCAAGGAATGAAACAAGTACATGGTGGAAGGTAAGTATTTCCAGCTATAGGGACCAAGCAAATCAACCACACCTTTTTCCCTTCCTTGAAAAACTATTTCTACAGCACAAGGAAGAAGGATCTTACTCCTTGAGTTTTATAATAAAATTATTTTTGGGGTTTATCCAGGGATTTATTTCAAAGCAATATTTATCTTCAGGCATCTGGAAAAGATGAGCTACTTGCTTGTGTCTGACATTCTTACTGGAAGTTCTGTGCTGTGATATTGCTGCAATAAACCAGCACATATAAAAGAGTCTCATGATCTGATTAAACTCCAAGATCAATCCCCAAGAATATTTGGACTTTTTAAGCAATCCATTTCTCAAAACACTGAAATAAATGTCACTGTAAGTCTGCACCTCCCAGTATCAGAGTAGTAGCATGTACCTGTGAACCATAAGGAGTTGATGGCTTGGATCTTCAGCTTTAGCTGTGATAATTAAAGGCAGATAACTTCAATTCATTCATAAGGTTGTCATTTGCTGAGCTGCAGCACAGGTAATTCACCAGCTGTTCTGTAGTCACCAAGAGAACCATCTGTAATTGGACTACGTCCTTGTGGCCCCAGCCTATGTCACACAGAGGATTTAACCCTAAATGTTGCTAAAGAAAAGCTTAGTAATTTCATATTTTATGACTACTGTGATTTGGCTGATATCCAGGATGAGAGTGTCCTGGATAAATGTGGATGTCTAGAAAATGGGTATCTATAAAAAAGCAAGTCACCTTGGATTCTTCTTTATACAGAACAAAGCGGTGGCTTACAGACTACGAATGCTCTCATTTTTAGGTCATTCCTTATGCTAGAAGAATACTTTGTCAGCTGTGTTAATATACTGTAAAAATAAGCATAAGTGCTCCTATGTGAAGCTCTGTAACTCCATTTCAAAACCTAAGATGAGATACACTCTCCATTATGACAACAATGATGAGCGTTGGATGCACTCAAGGTTTCATCCATTTGCATTAATGGAACTTGACCAGTTGAGGATTATAAAATTATGGTTGTCCCTACCCCTAGTAATTAGTGTTTTTCTCTTGAATCAGAATCTACATGACAACTGAGTGTAATTTTCCAATCATATTTTGAAACACTGGTCAGCATTCAATCTTCTGTGTATAAAGTTATAAATCCTTTCCTTGACCTTCAATTTCTTCTTTTTGTCTTTGTTATTCTAATATCCAGATGATATCTTAAGTCCTAAGTAACTGCTGCTTTGTATCCCTGCAATCATCAGGGAGCTAATAAAGTACAGCTGATGAAATAATCTCAGCAATGTAACATTTAAGTCAACAAGGAATAATAACTATATTGCAAAGACTTTTGTATATACTGCAAGCCTGATTGTAAGAATTTTATGTATTTTTGGGAAAGAAGAACTATTACTAGATAGAAGGATTTTTTTAATACTCCCTTGACTCTTTTTCTTTTTCTTTTTTTTTTTTTTTTAATTTATTTCTTAACAAAATATGATAATATTCTTCTGATTAGCTGAAAAATAGTGTTCAAATTGTTAGCAAATATGCTGTGACTCCCTTTTGTGGAAGTAGAAGGTTTAATATGGCACACAATTTCCACAATTTTGAGCAGGTGCTGCAGTATTTAAGAAAGAATATCTAATGACTGAACAAGAAAGCACCCTCACCCTCAGCCCCCCTGTCAGCTGTAGAGGCAGTCAAAGAGGGGGAGGTAGCCACAGCAACCCCCTTGACTTTTCTAGAATTCCAGGCAGTGTCTAAGAAATTCTGAGAAACTCAAGTAGTCTCCTCCTACTTCACACCTTGATGTGATTGATATGCCTATGGCTTCTTTTGAATTTTCTTCACCCAAGAGGGAAGGATATGCATCTCCTGGGGTGACTTTTTTGATGCTTGTATCCCCAGTTGTCTGTTCTGTTTATGCTGTATTTTAAGTTTTGAGAGTGAAGTGGGGGTATATAAAGTTGTATATAAAGCTGTATATTAAGTTTTGAGAGTGAACCAAAACTTAAGTTTGGTTTTGAGAGTGAAGTGGGGGGAAAGAAGAAGTGAGCAGTTTGTTTGCAGAAATTGTATTCTGCTCCTGGACTGTGCTGTCTGCAGCACGGACAGACAGCAGGACAGAGATCTCCTTTGCTTTATGGTTAGTTCTTAGCTAGCTGAGGCAGAGAAGTTCCCTGGACGGTTTTTTCCCCTTTTTCTTGAGACTCTTTAAACCTATCCTGGACTGAAAAACCCAGAGAGACACCCAGGGCTCACAGCTGCAGCCCACCAGAGCCTGGACCTTTTCCAGCACCAGAGGCCCTGCTAAAGAGACTGAGCGAGCTGAGCTACACCCCACGGCAAGGACTTTCTCAATTTTGCCATCTCTGTTCATAGCGATGAGAGTTTTCTATTGTTTCATATTATTCATTTTTATGCTTGTGGGGACTTTACTTGTTGAATAAACCTTTTTTTCCTCTTTTCTCTAAGGAGATTTTTTCCTGAACCGACTGGGGAAAGGCTGTTTGGGTTTGCTTCCCAGAGGGACCGCATTCGGAGGTTTCTTCCCAAATTTGCCCTAAACCAGGACAGGTCCAGAAAAGATTATTTCAGTTATTTTAGACTTGGTTATAAATCAGGACCTGTTGTTCATAATGTACCTCTCATTTTCATTGACTCCATCATGTTAATTTACCTGAAACTTGCCCTTCAGTGGATCACGTTCCTGGTGTTTGGACCAACTATCCAGACAAGATGGATCATTTCAACAAGGCACACGCTGAGCCACTTTCTCACTGGACTGGAGGCTGAGAAAAGGCTTCTGTCCCCTCTGTTGTCTGTCTCTTGATTATGTAGTTTGTGTTGTCCTGTTTCTGGACCTGTTTGGGTGACTTGCTCTCCACAGACACATTGCTGTGAGGAATAGCAAGGTAATCACAAGCCTCCTGCACATGCTACAGTGATGCTTGAGATTACAGTGGTATTTCAGTTTGCTTCAAGGGATAGTGTTTTTGTTCTACTGAACCACAGAGGTTTGGGTTCATATCACTTAATTTCAGCCATTTCACCGTTAATTAGTCAACTTAGCCATGTTAGTCCACTAAGCTCCAGACAAGGTGCAGTGAGACAGTCGGGTCCAGGCCACATACTAATGGGGTATATTTTACAGCAGGAGGCATGTGGAAGTAAATTTATCTTTCCATTGGCTACAGAGGGAACATGAATAAGTATCTTAAAATTAAACCTCCTTCTTGCACAGATTTTGGTCTTGCGAAATCCAGGAGTGATTATCCAACACTCAGAAATGCCCACATGCTACCCGTATGCTGCAGATCAATCACTTAACTGGTCTAGTGTAAAACTGCTGGGCAGCAGTCAGTACTGACTCAATCTAATAGCTTTATTGAAATGGAAATAGAACCCAAATAAATCCAGTGGATGACACAAACACTGGCAGAATGATAAATTATGACAGACGAAAGGTTGGTAGTGCAGCATGAGCTGGTAACAAACAAAATGTTCTGCAGTGTGCATTAAAAAAAATGGAATACTGGAAAAAGGTACATTTGTAAAGGATTTTGACCAGACCACCAAATGTTATTACCAGTGTGACAAGCAGGGCTAATATGATCATTGGGGGTGTTAAGGAGAGTACAATACTTGTTTGGTATAAAGACTGATGGATGCAAAATGAGTTGTGCAAATTTTCTGAGGGATAAAAATATGTCAATCAGTGAGGAGCATATATGGATTGAATAGCTTATGAAAACTAAGACTGAGAAGCAAGCTGAATACAGTACAGTCATTTGCCCTCACTCAAACACACAGCAAAAGGTTACTGTTATGTTGATATAGCTCCTCATTCTGATGTGTAACAACATCCAGTGTCTCCAAATGGAAACAGGAAAAATTAAACATAGTATTTAGGTACACTCCCTAAGCAACTGAGATTAACAAAGCCTGACAGTTTTTCTCTGTATCTAGTTTACAAGTCAGTACCAGTTATTTTCTTCATCATCATCATCATCATCATCATCTCCAGAAGATATTTTTTAATCAAATTCAAATTATCTATTCCACTTGCAGTCATTACTGCGTGAAGTTAAATTATTTAGGAAATACTGAAGTCTGGTCAGAAGAATACCTTAACTTCTATGAATGTAATATAGAAAACGTGCCCCTTACGGTTTAATTAAAATCCTTGGTCATGTCTGCTCCTCGGTATGGAATACCTATTTCCAATTCAGCATCTTTTTTTCTAAAAAGCATTTGGGTTTTACAAATGTTCTTGCTAATAAGCTGCATGTCTTTCCTCATTTTTCTGTAACTATAGGCAATTTAATGGAATTGTTTCATTTTTACTTCTGTTTTACAGACACGTGGTGTGTTTTGCTTGAACTCATCACCCAGTGTGAAGAAGATCGTGTTGCTTTAAAGACATTTTTTGTTTTGATGGCAAAAATATGTTTTTCAGCACTGTATTTGGCTAGTCTGCCTGCTTTCCTTGAGGATAAAATAAAAATTAAAAAAACCCCCAAATTATGTAAACTTGGCCAGAAAAATTAGCAAAATCCTGTGGAATTGAATATCCTATAAATACAAAAGTGGCACTGATGGGAAATGCAAATATTTCATAGCATGTGATCTTGAAGAGCTCTTAGCATCTGAAATATTTAATTTCCTGCTGAGGCGAGGATGTGATTTATCATTTATTAAAGTCAGTGACTCTTATTTGCTGAGTAGGAAAGACGTTTTCCAACACTGCCATCCCCTGATGTCTTTTACAACTGCCTTAGATGTGCTTTGTAGGATATTCTATACACGTGTGGAATGTGACCCTGACCCTGACCCTGCAGTTATGATCAGAATGCACTTCAGGAGGTGTGGGTAAAGGCATACATTAAAACATCATCATAATGTGAAATATTATTAAGGGCAATGGTTCATTCTCCTTTTCAGCTTTCCTAGTCAAATAAAATAGTGCTAAAAACTGATCACTAAATGGGGAACTGAACACAAATAAGAATACATGCTTTTGGCACATGTACTGACTTCATAAAGAAAACCACATGCATAATAGCACATAGAGCTGTAAGGATTCTGCGCATCAGCTCCATTTACTGCCAAAGTTACTCATGACCAGACAAGCTGAAATAGAAGACTTAAACATCCAACAAGGATTAGGCCTGAAAACAAACTAAGAAGAGAGGCAGATTGACTCATTTCTCTAGCAATACTCTTCCAGAGTCCAGAGAGAACTGAAGAATGAAGATAACATGATATTCCAACTGGTTGAATCTTGTTATCTGAGATGTTGCTTACACAAAAAATGAATCTGTGAACATTTTGTTGGTGTATAGTATTCACCTGCAGCTTACAAGCAACCCATCCCATTCCACACTGAAATGAGAAAGGATCACAAAATCCAGGTGGGCCATCCCTGTCCTGGGGTGCATCAGGCACAGCATCACCATTTGGGCAAGAGAGTGGATTGTACCGCTCTGCTCTGCTCTAGGGCAGCCTCACCCCCAGCGCTGGGGGCAGTTTTGGGTGCCACAATATAAGAAAGATATGAAACTATTAGAGAGTATCCAAAGGAGGGCCATGAGGATAGTGAAGGGCCTTGAGGGAAAGCTGAATGAGGAGGGGCTGAGGTCACTTGGTCTGTTCAGCCTGGAGAAGAGGAGATTGAGGGGAGACCCCATTGTAATCTGTGATTCCTCGTGAGGGGAAGAGGAAGGGCAAGCACTAATCTCTTCTCTGTGGTGACCAGTGGCAGGACCAAGGGGCCTGAAGGTATGTCAGAGGTTTAGGTTGCATATCGTGATAAGTTTTTTCACCCAGAGGGTGGCTGGGCACTGGAATAGGGAAGTGGTCACAGCACCAAGCCTGACAGAATTCAAGATGCATTTGTACAATGCTCTTGGACACATGGTGTGACTTTTGAGGTCTCCTGTGCAGGACCAGGAGTTGCACTCAACAATCCTTGTGGGCTCCTTCTAACTCAGGTTATTCTGTGATCTTGAGTCAGAGAAGCCAGGGTCTCACAGAGATTTGGTGCTCAGGAAAAAAGGACAGCAGCTGTAGAACCCATGAAGGTTGAGAAAGAGCAAAATGCAGCATCCTGCTAATTCTGGGGGTTGATACCAGCTGAGTTACTGCCAGGTTGCCTGATGTTAAAAGAAACAGGAGACTTTTTCCTGAACTTGCATCCGAGGTGCCTGGGTGGTCCAAAGCTGAAAACAGCCCAAGTCATCACGTGCATTGCATGCTGTTGACACAGACATGTGAATGTTCCCTGACAAGGAGGCTGTGACAGCTCTGCTTCAGACTGGAGGCTGCTCACACATGCAGAGATGTCCGTGCCAGTCAGCACCACATTGTGCAAACAGCTGCATCTACCTGACCATGCACCTGCAAAACCAAAACCTCTCCCAAGCCACTTGAAGATGAACCACAAGGCTGAAGGAAAAATCCAGGATTTCACAGAGGAAGGAAAAATCCAGGATTTCACAGAGATGCTAATTAGACTGAGCAAGCTGAAACAACTCCAGCTGATAAATCTCATGAAAAATATTTGCAACATTTATAGCTCTGTGCACTTTGCGGAAAGCCATTAGGAACTAACCCCAGAGCCTGGTCTTTCACATTTGCCTTTTATTTATTTCCAGCATAAGTTTCTCACAAGTGGGAGATGGGCAAAAATAAAATATATAATGTACAATTCCTGCTATGGTAAGTGCCATTATGACTGTTGTTTGATGAGGTTTTCTCTTCAGCATTGCTAGCACATTTTGAACCCTACCTCCTGGCTTGCTCAGTGCTGGATAAAGATGTTTTATAGAGGATAGTTTTGCAAGTAGTTTTCTCCTGAAAATATCACTGATTTTACAATTCATAAAAATTGAGACAAAATAACCTCTTCAAACTTCATGCCTTACACAGTCTGAATGAAGGACCATCACAGGAAAATCTTGCTTGCAAACCCCTTGGGATATTCTGTAACATCACTAGGAGAGCAAAAGTTTTCAAGAATGAAAAGCAGTTGTGTTCTTAAACTGGTGCAGCTTGGTGTTCAGGGAACACTTCACAGAACCAGAGGGATTTGGAAAATTATTATTATTATTAGAAAATATGCCTATGATTAGTTGTAAAATGTCTCTATATTAGATTGCAAACAGGAACATTGCAAAAGAGATTAAAACAACTAAACACTGTTCCACCCCCCTCCCTGAGTAATTTACTTATTTCTAGCAAATGAAGAACAAGTGTCTCTGCTCGTATCTTCTATGTCTTTCAAACGTTGACTATTTTTAAAGTGTTCTTGGTATGTAAAAGGATTTTCATTAAAATACTGTTTCCTTGCCTTCTAGATGCAAAATTTCATCCTTTTGATTAAGGTTTTGATGTTACTCATCAAACATGTTTCCCATTTTTGCTTATGGAAAATAAAAATAATCCTTAAGATATTAAAACTTAGCTTACCTTTTAACACTATTTCTTTGATAAACATAAAATTTTTTACCAAAACTGCTTGTGTCAGAAGATTGACTTATGGGTTATTAGTAAGTGGATGTAATAGCAGAGAGCTGACAATTCTCTTCCATTTGAAGCAGATTACACAGCCCATGCAAACCTCCCGAAACAAGTTACTCCCTGCAGTCTAATTTCCAGCCTTTGCTGAGTCTATTTTTATTTCTTTGCCTACAAGATAGTCTACAGATATTCTCTTTATTCATAGTTATTGCCACCTTATTCTTGCAGGTAAGATAGTAAACTTTCTTTTCACACTTTCTCTTCTGTCTGTTTCTCTTATTTCTGTTTCTAAGTTGTCAATAAGTTTTTAAAAAAGATAATATCATATATGCACTCACATATATTCAATACTTTCACATGTATACATATATGTGTGTATATACATATAAAATATACATACAAAACATGTCTTATTAAGTTCTTTCATATATTACAATAATTTTTTGCAGGAGGTTGATCTCAATTTCCTAAAGGGTGATCAATGACCTTTCTGGATATGGTGAAGGATAAAAGAAACAAGTGCTTTGGTATCATGATCCAAAGAAGATTCATTTGCACTATGTCCCTAGGTGACCCTATCTGTGTGACACATAAACCCCAGAATTTTCTAGTGAATGATGACACATGCTACTTAGGCAGAGCTGATGTTAAAAAGTGTCTCAGAAGCCAATCCATAAGCCCTTCACTTTCATATCTCAGTCTTCAACCCCCAGTATTTCACTTTTCCGATTAACAATTCAGCTGAGTCTGAATTCCCATTAACAATATTCATCTGCTTCCTACTCCTCTGCTCCATTCTCAGTCATAAGAGGGCAAGTCTAGATAGGTGAATTGGCAGTTTTGCAGGGAGGCTGATGAGGCTGATATGGCTTCCCAGAGACAAAGGATGCTCAGTGCTATAGTCCTTGGCTGAGCATCAGCAATAGGCAGGAAGTATGAGAGGGAGGGAGTGGGGAAATATCAGTAAATATTAGTAAACCTGGGTTTAAGATGTGGCAGATGATGGCTTAAGGTTAGTGTACAGTGATGCTGAAGAAAAGAGCAGAGGAAAAAATGAGAGCTCAAAGGACAAGAATCTCTGGGTTTGAGAACCAGATTATACAGTCTCAAAAGAATTTTTCTGGAGCCTTTGAAAGACAAAGCAGGGGTGAAATGTCTAGGGGCACTGACTTATTAAAGAATATGGGTACTGATCCGGTATCGATACCCAACTGTGACGGACAAAACCTCCAACAGTTTAAAGTTAGAAAGTGTACGTTTATTACGACCCGGGCAGTGTGTGGGATACCTCCCAAATACACACCGCAATTTACAGGTGATCACAGAGTCCTTTTATTTACAAAGCATTGAATACCCAAAACACAAATGCATATTCATAACCTTGGTACATCCCATTCCCCACTTAGTATGGTAATTAGCTAAAAGTCCATTGAGCATGCGTAGTTCGTTCTTTGAAATGGGTCAGTGGTCCTTTTCATGGGGAGGGGTCCACAAAATGAGGAAGTAAAGAAGTCTTCCTCCTTCTGACCTTTCTACCTTTTCAATGCAAATGTGATAAATGAACCCTTGGTAGAACTCCTATTTCCTGTCTTCGTGACTGTTCAACGGGTTTCTGGGCAGAGGAGGCCTACAATTGTCTTATGTTCCTAAAAGTTATTTATCAGTTTCTGTATTCTTCATTATAAACAGAGCTAACCAAACATAAAGTTGACAAGTAATCAGTTATTCTAATATGGAAGAGTGATCCCAAACCCAGCTTCTCTTAGTTAATGACTAACTTTTAATTTCAGCAAAGCTTACCAATCTACTTTAGTTAATTTCAGCAAAGCTTACCTCTAACTAAAATCTTAACCCCTCTAAAATCCTTAATTCTCTAAAGTTTATGTCTCAGCACTGGGAAGGAATGACTGCCATTGAAAAGGGAGTGAAGAGATTCAGCGGTCTGCTAAGAGTACAGAAACAGTGAAATCACTTCTGTACGTCGGCAGCAAACAGAAAAGAAAATAAGACAAGTATTAAGAGCTCTACTCAAATAGTCTGAGTGGCTGGAGGAAAACCTAGCCAAACAGCTTCAAATATCCAGAGAAGGAACATGAGTTGGCAGTTATCCAGGCAGTATTCAAGGATTTCTCTGTGTAATTGATGGAGATGCTGTTGTCAAGGGCTGAAAGCTGTATATGTGTTTAAGTATTAACTAAACAACTGCCCTTGCCTTCTGCTGGTGCTACGCGTTTTTGATCCTGCTTCTCAGTTACGGCATACAAGGGCAGGAGCTGGGAGACCAGCAGGTCCCACCAGGCTGTCTGGCCATTCCACACGTTTTGTACCACGGTGCTTGTTAGCGTTACGTTTTTTGCAATAGCCATTGAGAAGGTGAATAATTTAACCTGAGTCAGATCCCAGATCCCAGTAGAGGAACTGAAGGAAAAATAAGTTTCCTGGGTAGAGAGATGTGCTGAAATTCTCACTTATGCTTTCTATTGCTTAAGTCCTTCCTTGGTGTTAGAAGCAGGAGCTCGTTCTGTAACCTTTTACTATCTTCACCATTGGGGTTCTAACTATTTCACTTGATGTAGGTCATCTGGCACATTGCATTTTAAAATTAATTCATACTTAATGTCTGCTGAATGAAAGTAAAGAAATTGACCAAATAATTATTTTAGAATTCGGCAAAAATCTTCATGTTTTTGGAGTGGCTTATTTCCATGGGGATGCACTATCTTTAATATCTTTATTATCTAATGATTTAAACCAACTCGCTGGTTGTTGAGGACAAAGGTAAGCTAGTTCAACTTTCATAAGACTTTTCTTCAGATCTGAAATGGATGTAACCATAGGAAGACTAAGGTTGGTTTGGAAGTAAAGATTTTCTCAGAGGAATTTCTTACTTCTGAATGGCTGTATTTATCATACTACCTTTTATTCCCTGTGTGTTACATTCAGGTTCCAGAGTAATTTATAATCACAGAGGACAGCTGAAAACTACTGTTTGTTTGGGAGTCACCTTGAAGAGTTTTCAGACCGTCCAAACCTGTCATTGTGTAAAATTTAACATGATATGGTAGGTGAACATAGCCCACCCACCACTCTGGAGATTTAGGAAGCTTTGTTAGACCCATGCTTGGGGAGAGTGAGGTTGGATGGATGGACCGCTGCTCAGTGCACTGTGCAATAAAAGGACACCCAAGGAGGGCTTGTGCACAAATCATGAGAATAATGTAAGCAACAGAGAGTGATGTAAGCAATTACAGCTCCTAAGATTAATATTTCCTGCTGGAATTCTGTTGCTTCATGATGCTCTGTGAAAGGTCCTGGGAAACTCAGGTGCATCGAACCTTAATCCCAATGAGACACATCCCACTGCAGGTAATGCTGACCAATTATTCAAGCTACCAGTGAGTTATTTCTGGTGGCCAACTCTCCATGCCCTTACCATTTCCCTAATCCTCTTTTCACTAAATCATTTTCTAAATAATTACTTCAGAGAGAAAGTAGTACCAGATAAAGCAGGATTAAAATACTGATCTTCTCAATGAGCTGAGACTCAGAAAAATGAAGGTATCTCGCAATATGAAAGCCACTAAGATTTAGTTTACTTCTGCTGAATAGGATTAAAAGGATTTTGACAACCTGCTGATGTTTCCCCTAAGGCTCTCCTCCCCAACACAGTACCCCAGACAATCATGTAGAAACCTATTGAGGAAATTGAAGAGTACTCTGAGTTTGAAGTTTTAAAATAAATCTTTAACTGAGTCATAGACTGTGTACAAAAAATACTGAATGATGTTCAAAACCTGATGATGGATATGGCTTTGTGATGTGGTGAAAACTTGTTATTAAAGAAGCGGTTATATCACCATTAGGGCATAACAGTCCAAATACTCTTCCCACACCTTCACAAGACATAGGCAGTTTGCCCTCGGGAATAAATCTGGAAAAATACATGCACCCTCCAGTACTTAATGGGAACCTTACATGTGCAGGCAGGGCTGGCTGATAAAAGTCTCAGATGTACCAGCAAGGCTGGCAGATTGCTGCAACTGCATTTTCTTTCCAGAGAAATTAAGTTTTATTTGTTTGTTTCTTAAATGTAGCAGGTGCCTTGCTAAGAAAAGCAGTCCAAGCTGTGCCAAAGGAACAGGAACTGATGATGAAAAGAGCCTGTAGCTGTGTGGCTTCATCTTTGGTGAGCATAACTGTGCTTGTCACTGCTAAGATTGATCAGTTGTGAATTAAAAAAAAAAAAAACAAGAAAAAAAAAAGAAAAAAAAAAGGGAAAACCCCCCCCAAAACCACAAACAACCAAAAAACCCCCTACCTTACCATTCATCATTCCTAGCAAAACAAGATATATTATGCTGTGTAGAACAACAGAGCAGGCATTTCTTGCTTTCACAGAAGATGTGAAATTCTGTTATGACACAGATGTTGAAGTTTTCTGCTATTCAGCTTATTTTTCTCAATGTGAATTATTCTGTGCTATTATCAAGTCATTTTGAAAAGCATCTAAAACCAATCAAAGCACTATAATAGATTTAACCTTCCTTGTAGTTTTCTTTAGACTATTTTTTTCCTAATAAATGTGACCATTTTCTGATTCCATCAGCTTTGGGATTATTCTCCACACTATCTGCACAGAATATCTCTACTCTGCTATCAGTGTTTCCAGCTGATGGTTTTACCTGCATTTCTCATTCATAGCTTCCATCAAATCCCATGGGAGACAGATGCTTTCATTTAAAATTTGAGTTTATAGCTTTGCTGACTACAAAAAAGCCCAAACCAAAACCCCACTGAAGATGTGTACCTGAAAAGAAAAAGCGCTTAATTTATCAGTTTAAAATACATATATTTAAAATTAGTCATATGAAGCCATCATTGTTTATTGGGGATTTTTAATATTGGGGACTGACTACACTGAATTTCCTTATATATATATTTATTTCTCTATAGCGTGGCTAGTCAGAGTTTGGTGTTGACTGACTATGTCTTTGCTAATGTCACATATGACCTAGTCTCCTCTGGCTTGTACCATCAGGGGACTCTAAATTTCTGCTGATCCAAACCCATGAAGACATTTAAGAGAGTGGTGGGCTTTGTAAAGATAATAGCAGTGCTTACAGAAAACCTGATCTGTAGAAAGAAAAAAGTGGACTAACTTCTGAGCCCACCAGGTCTCCCAAAGTTGTCTTTGATTTTCAGCCTTTTATGTACAGAGATCTGCAGGTACATCAGCGCTGTGGGCTACTGCCCATGAAGCAAAAGGCCATCCGCTCAAAATCACACAAACTCTAACAGCAGCTCCAAAACCTGCAGTTTTGTCAGTGTGTCCATGAGTTCTGCAAGCTGTAGCAAGATCCTGGTGAGCTGGGTTGCTCACTTCTGTTTGAAGGGCTTCCCACCAGGCATTAGGGCTGGACATGGCTCATTCAAGGGAAATTAGGTGTCAGCTCCCAGACCTGGACAAGTTCCCAGCCATGGGCAGTGTAGTCATCCTGAACAACTACAGTGGCCAACAGTACCAGAAGCACTGGCCCCCTGTTCTATTGCCATGGTAGCCATGACTCTGGACTCTGTCCATTCCTGGCTTTCCCAGGTCGCACTCGTGGTGTGAGCCATGCATGGTGTCTCTCCCTTCACCCATTACTGGTGGCATTGCAGCCTCCACTGCAGAAGGAGTTCTGCTGAGGACAGGTCCCAGATCCAGAGGGAGATGCAGTAAGCTGGTAATGGGAAGACGGCGAGCAGACCAGATAAGCTATACCTACAGCACCCATAATCTTATGGACCCATTATCCAAGAAACCTCGGAGTTATGGGTGATAAAGCAATACTTTCCTGATATCATCACAATGATAGATTCAAACGGGTTTCTCATCTTCATACATTGTGCACGTATACACAGATAGCTGGGTGGGTTATTTGAAAAACAATTCCCTGGCTCTTTAAACTTTGCCTTCTCTTTGTTACTACATGAGAAAAAAAAAAACCCCAAAACTACAGGGCCCAACCTACTGCTCTCCTATTTTGTGCAGTAAGGGAAGGCATTTTTGCATTTTGGAGACAAACTCTATCAAAGGACTCAGCAAACAGAAAAAAAGGAATCCTTGCCTCGCTACTTCTCTCATCATCTCCTAAAATGAAATTACCTTAAAATAAACTTAATTTTCATCATATGGTTTCATTCCATTTACTTCTGTGCCTTTAGAGTATTCTGAATTGCAATGCATCTAGGAGAGTGAAAAACACATTCTTCAGATAGATGTTGTAAGTGTAAATTTTTGGCTTCTGATTGGGTTTTGAGAAGACAAAATCCTCGAAACCAAGAAACAAAGCACAGAATTTATGAAACATTCTTCAGCTTGGGATAAGCTTAGTACAGTTAGCAATACAGTTGGCATAGCTGCACTGCAGCCATAAAAAGGAAGCAGCAGGTTTTTATGAAGCCAAATGATGCTGTCAGACTGATGGTTTTAGGCAGAAAAAAAGGGGTTTACTTTATCTTGATAAACACGACGTATATTATTGTAGAGTATATTATTGTCTGGTAATCAGAAACAATGAGAAAAACAAAAGAAAGGGTCTGGCCCACTGTGGATGAATTATAAAATACCTGGACAGGGAAAGGCCTCTAAGAACAGTGTGAATAACACCCATCATACTGACTGAGGGCTGCCTGATCAAAGCAGAGCACAAAAGTGCTCTGGCACTGGCTGTGATTTCCTTTGGAAACTACTGATGGTTCATTTTAAGAGCACTGAATATGGAAGGGTCTAAACTCAGGGGACTCCTATAAACCTGGATCTCTCCCTTCATCTTACATACGAATACTACTGAGCATCCATCATACTCAGTATCACCCACTTGTAATTAAAGAGTTTGTGGATAGGAGCAACAGATTTTAACAACACTTTTAGGAAGAAACATTTTCCTAAAAATAGCGGACACCCGAATAACTTAACTAGTAATTTTTAGCTCTCCATTTTCCCTCCAAAATGTTGTTCATACACAGCAGAACAGCATCATAGAGGCGGGCTGAGATGTCTCGCTTCCGCAATGTCCTACAGCTTTTCAACTAGGTCATGAGTCTTAAAAGGAAGCTTTGATGTGCCAAATTAGGTGTAGAAAGTAATTTGGCCTGGGTTTCCCATTTCAAACTATGCAAGATATGAACATCCAAGATTCCTTGTTAGCTGTTTTCGGGTACGAGCAAGAAATTATCTGACTCCAAGAAAAGAACTGGACTTTAACTGGATAGATGAGCTTTTCCCTGACCTGGGTAAAAACCAGGTAAATCTGAGCTGTATGGGGATTCTTACACTCCTTGCCTACTTTGAGTTGCCTCCAACCATGCTCAGTTACTATCATCTCCATGTTCTGGCTTTTGTGGGTGCTGACTCTATGACCCTTCCTTTCCCCCTTGCTCTTTGTTCCTGCCATCCCTGCTGACTAAAGGAAGGAGACCTGAGACAAGACATGATGTGGTCCAGACAGCTGGAGACAGGCTCCCTGGAGCCTGCTGGGACACACTTTGGCCACACTGTGTGCTGATTTTGGCTGGCATAGTGCTAATTTTCTTCACAGCGGCTGGTATGGGGCTGTGTTTTGAATTTATGCTGTACACAGTGTTGATAATATAGAGATGTTTTTGTTACTGCTGAGGGAGGCTTGCACAGAGCAAAGGTCTTTTCTGCTTTTCATACTGCCACACTGGTGAGGAAGTTGGGGGTATTTGGGAAAATGTGAGGAGACACAGCCAGGACAGGTGACCAAAGGGATATTCCAGATCATATGATATCAGTATATAAAATGGAGGGAAGAGGAAGGAAAGCTGGGGGTACATTTGGAGTGATGTAATTCGTCTTCCCAAGTCACTGTTCTGTGTGGAGGGGCTCTGCTCTCCTGGAGATAGCTGGACACCTGCCTGTCCATGGGTATCAGTGAATTAAGTCCTTGTTTTGTCTTGTGTGCGTGGCTTTTGGCTTTTTTTGGCTTTTTTTGTCTTTATGTCAGCCCAGGAGTTCTCTAGCTTTTACCCTTCTGATTCTGTCCCCAGTCCCTGGTGTGAGTGAGTGACTGTGTGGTGCTTGGCTGCTGGCTGGGGTTAAACCACAACATCCCACCCAGATGTGTACCCATATTTCTGTGTGCCTCAGTTCCTGCTTTGCAACTTGGCTCCTTTTTCTCCAGTTGCCCAGTGAGCACCCATGAGCTTTTAGGTCAGTCCTGTTGTTCCAGAATACTTGTAAAATTAGTTTCAAATATTTTTTCAGGTCAGCATGACTCTGGACAATTTATTTATTTATTTATTTATCTATCTATCTATCTATCTATTGATCTATCTATCTATCTATTTATTTATTTATTTTAAACAGGAGTATCTCTTTATATTTTCCCAGCATTGCCTAATAGGTAGAGAGTTTGGTTGCATTACAAAATGCCTGGGCTGGGCTGCTTGCATTTTGCTGCAAATGTAGCTGAGAGTAGAGAGAGAATGTCCAAAAACCTGAGATCAGAAATCAGCAGGTCTTGTTTTAACAAGCAAGTTGAATCCACTACAGGCTTTTTGCTGAGTGCGCAAACAACAAAGAATAAACTTCAGTGCCCAGGTGGTGCAACTGCTCTATTCTCTTTCCAGTGGCTCACATCTGACAGCTTGATGAGCTAAGCTGCAGAAACAAATGGGACACCTTTCGCTGCCTTCATAAATGTCTTAAAAACAATTTTCCCCACTTTCACCTGGACAAAATCCAAGCCACTGCATTTGGCGCAACATGCCTGTTCAAGATCAGGATTTTCTGTATGTGACCTCAGTTCTACCATTTTGTTAGAGGTTTAACTAACTCCATAATTAATAGCTAGGGTCCTGATGGTGTTGACATAACAGAGGTTGGAATCTCGAGTGCTGTAGTAGTGGTGCACAACGGTGATTAGAGAACTTCTCCATTCCCTCCTGGTGCCACAGCAGATGAGAAACCTACTATTACTTGCTACTATAAATATTTATATCTTCCAACTCTGCAGCAAGCCCTAGAGGAATGAAAGTAAATTCTGTTTTCAACTTTGAAGTGTCCTTATACTTATGATATAAGCAGAAGTTTTGATTTCTGCTTCCATGTTTGTTTGCTTTTTATAGTCAGACACTGTCCCAGGGGCTTCCAATCTCCTGAGGTAAAGAAACAAAGGTGAAAAACCTTCTAAAGTTTTTAGCTGGATTTTGCTCCAGTTGCTAACTTCTCCTGTCATATCTGCATCTGTTTGTATCCTATCATAGAAGTCAGGCAATATGGCTGGAAAGGACCTTAAGAGGATTTGGCCCTAAAGAGATCAGCACTAACACTGCATTTCTGATGGATATCTGCCTAACTTGTTCTTGGCAACTTGCAAATAGATATTTCCCACTCTCTCCCAGATTTTTTTCTATGAGAATTAATCTTTCTTGCTGCAGTTTAAATCTATGATCTCTTGTTCTGTCTTCGCTGAATGTTCATTATTTTACTTTTTGCAGAAGCTATCGGAACATTTCAGGCAATACTGAATATGCCCTCACTTTTCTCATTTCTCTTTAACAAATTTCCTCCTTCACAGTCCCAGTCTTTCAGGTGCATGATCCTTCTTGATGCCTTTTTCTGACCTCCCCTGACAAACACAGCAAGATGGTCTTTTTTAACTTGCTGCTTCCTTATTGCTGTCAATGCTAAGCACATGTTTCAGTTTTTCAGCAAAAAAACCAACAAAAAAACCACAAAAAAAACCCTTCAGTAAGACTCTGTGGCTGGTTCTTCTGCAGAAACCAGTTTGAAATACACTTTCATTCTGAGGTGTATAAAACCAGATTATGAGGATAGTTACAGTCTACAGGCTTTGTTTTCTTAGTCATCCTTTCTGGCAGAAATACAACATTTATGCAGAAAGAGCTCCAAAAGTCTTCCATGTACAGACTTGCAAGTAGGAGGAAAGGCAATTAGTGACCCATTTATGTGTAGAAAGAGAGGCAGGTTCTTTGTGAGGAAAATGAGGAGAATTTGAAGAAATTATTTTCCAAATGAGGAATTAACGGTCCTAACCAGAGATTTGGGGGTTGCAGCATGCAAACACACAAGGTGATGCTTTGAAATTGTATGAACAGTATACTGAATGCTCAGTCTAAACTCAGCTGGGTAAAAGCATTCAAATACTACCTGGAACATTTTCTCTATGACTAGAATATTTTCCTTTTGTCACCAGAAAGCAAAGCAGAGCTTCTGCTGGTTCCATGCCTGTGCTCCTGACACATGCAATCACTCGGTGATGGCTGAGACAGATCAAGCCCCGACTACATCAACCACCTGGGAGAAATGCTAAGAACACCCCCAGGGTTTGCATCATGCATCTCTTCCCTGTAAACATTTATTTCCTGCATTCCTCTACTTACACCGACAATTCAGCCAACTGTTGAGAACTCAGCAGATATATTCATTTTTTCCAGTGCAACTTACCTGCTGCCTGGACACAGGGCTAACTTCCTTCTGCTGGAAAGGTTTTAGATGCTGTTTTCACTAAATAAAGTTTTATAAAGTGTGAAGCTGCAAATGACCTAATAAGTTTGGATACAGTGTTGTTATCAAGATCATGAGGCTTTTATACACATACGGTGTGAAGCAATCTTTACAGTCAGAGGTGTTTGAATCATAGAAAATTATGGCTGGAAAGAGCTTCCACAGATCAGCCATTCTACCTCCCACCCAGACACTGGATAAACTCTACCTACAACTTTCCTGGCAGATATTTGTCTTATGTCTCCGTAAAAGTCTCCTATGATAAAGCTTTTCACAGATTTCCTTAGGCAATTTATTACAGTGTTTAACTATACTCAATCATTTTCCTAATGAGTAATTTAGACAGAATTATCTTTAGAGAAGAAAGCAGTATGATCAGAGAAAGGTAATGTTTCTATTTATCACTAGAATGACTGCAATAAGAGAGTGACACACTTATACCTTGAAAGCACTAACCCAGAGAGACCTGTGTATAAACGTACGTGAATCTGAGCATGGCAGCAGCAAAACTGACAGGGAGTTATGCAAACAAGGTGGCTGGAAGTGCTGCGCTCTGATATTTTACTAAAGTTCCTCCCTCTCTGGGTCATTGATGGCTGAGCCAGTGCTATGAAGTAACATTTCCCTCCATGCAGATTTCACAGCTCTGAGCCTTCACCTGGGGCACCTCCTTTATCAGCAGGTGCAGAGCTCACTCCCGTTCATCAACACAGACCGGCAGGAGGAACAGACTTTTTATAAATCACTCTGTTGTGGAGCATTCAAGTGAACTGAGGAAAATTGGGTTCAATGCCCTCTTTTGCTTAGTGAGTCCTGACTCATAATTTGCACTCAAGTGCCTTTTCAGATTGCTCAGTGTTCCGCTTTTGCAACGCCCTGCTTGACATGAAAAAAAGTTTAATTGCACTAGAAAGCAAGAGTGTGACTTATAGTATTGCAATTAGATTCTTACAGTGAGGCTTGGAACAGTTGGTTTGGGTCTGGCCACAAGGATTGCATCAATATTATGTGCAATATTTGTTTCATGTAAAATGCAAACACAAACTTTGGCTGAAAGAGCATAACTCTCCAGCCCAACTGCTTCTCTCAGGAATCATGCTTACTTTCTGTGACTCACTCAGCATTTAACTTTTCCACACAGTGGAACAAGTTCAGCAGGCGAAGCAGAACCTTGGTTACACACCCTTTGGAAGGTGAGCAATGGTGGTTTTAATCCTTTCCCACAAAGAGAAGAACAAACTCTGCACCCTAGTTCTTGGTGATTGTTACAGAGTGTTTAAAATATTTTCTATCTAGCTACATTTTGAAGGAAAACAGCAACTTCCATTGGGCTTCATGTGGATCCAAGGTTGACAGCTCAGCAAGTGAAGTACTGACTTCATTGTGAAGTACTAACAAACACAGGTCTTGAGGGTTAAACAATTGGACTTAAATTTACTGCAAACAACTGGAGTTATATGTAAATTGTCTTCCTAAGAATGTGCAAGAGAAGTATAAATCTGAAAACTTTTCATGTCCCGGTGAATGAAGCTTAGCCTTGTAATACCACTAATGTGTTAGGGGATGTTGACTGCTTTTAAAAAGGTTATCCTGCATTTTAGAGATCAGGACACCAATTAATTAATGTAACCTTCTTACTACTCCTCATCAAAGAAATTTTATCTAATTATAGTAATTTACAAACTTTTCCCCAGGGAGTTTCAGGCTGTGGTATTGCTAGATGTGCTGAATTAATTAAGGATGCACGTTTCTAATTCAGCCGTTCAGGTGCATTGTAGAGCCTAATTCTCACAGAGTTTCTTATCTCTGTTGTTTTAATTTCTGTTGTCATGAAGTTAATACTGGAAATTACTTTACAGCCAGTAGAGAGAATCTGATATTGAAATTGGCTTGCATAAATGTGGACAAAAGAAAGAGAATTCACAATTAACAGGTGAAGAAAAAGGCAGACTAAGAAAGCAAAACAACAGACTTCAAAAAGGTATACTTGACTAAATTCAGGTAGTGCATTCCAAAAAATTTCATGTGAAGTTGATGAGAGGGAAGGTTAAGCTAAGAAGAATGGCTGTCACTCGGAAAGGATTAATAGGAAAGACAGATACAGAAACAATCAGATGGAACAGAGGCAGCTTGCCTCCCTGTCATTTCATCACTGCCCTCAAATTCAGGAGGAAAAATAAATGAAAAGGAGGTCATGTTCATAGTTACAGGAAAAGAAGAATGAGCTTGAGAAATTACAGACAGGATCTGAAAGATCAAGGTATTAAAGATGTCAAATAACAAGAAATTTGGCTTTAAACAGCCTTAGTAAGGGAAGAACATGGCAAAAGGAAGGCCTCTGCTTCACTTTCAAAACAGCTTGAGGTGGAGGAGGCCAAAATATTCAGCTCTTTCTTTTGCTTTTGCTTCAAATATTCAATGATGAGCAGGTCTGTAATAGTTAATATAAGTCCAAAAAGTGTAAGATTTCAGCCTTGGTGAAGGATGGGATAGGAAGATCTTGGAAGGTAAAATTCTTATATGTTTGATGTTTCAGCATGGCTGATAAATTGTTCAGAATGATATTTAAAGACAGGCTGAAACCACCTCAGTGGAGAATATACAGGAAAAGAACAAAAGAACTGGAGGGGTGATATCAACAATTAAAAGCTAATTCTAAGTATTTGGGTACTGCAGAAAAATTCTGTTACTTGCAAAATTATTGCAAGAGGAAATTATGTAATTTCAACATTTTCTTCTTCAAAAGGACAATTGTGCTTACAGTTCAGGAAGGAGTAATATGCCATCTGTCTTAACTTTAACAGGGATCTTTGACACTCCCTTTCAACGTTCCTACAGGGATATTGAGGAGGATGGAACCAGAAATAAAGCACAAGAAAAAGTATAATTTCCCATGATTCACTGTCAGAATGGAAGGACTGATTTTCCTACAAGGTTGTCACTTAGGTAAAATTCAGCTTTCTACTTGATATAAGAAAAAATGTTGTTTTCCAGGCTCACATGGAATAGAAGAAGTAATGAGCTGAAGCTTTAGAAAAACTCAATTTAGACATTAGTAGAAACATTTCTAATTGTGTCATAAAGAGAAGGAAAGACTTGCAGAGTCTGTGCCACTGTAGGTCTGGAATAACAATTTAAACAAACAAAATCATGGAATGGTTTAGATCGTAAGGGACCTTGAAGACCATGTGATTCCAACACCCCTGAAACGGGCAGGGATACCTTCCTCTAGACCTAGGTTGCTCAAAGTCTCATTCATCCTGGCCTTGAAGAATTCCAGAGGTGAGGCATCCATGACTTCTCTGGACAACCTATCCTGGTACCTCACCACCACGACAGTAAAAATGTCTTCCTTATAGCTAATCTAAACCTACCCTCTTTGAGAGTGAAGCCACTACATTTGTCAGGGATGAACAATTGTAGTTGACGCTGACTCTTCTCTTCCTCCCTTTTTGCTGTGATTAGAAGCATTCAAAGAAAAAAAAAGAAAAAAAAGAAAAAAAGAAAAAAAAAAAAAAAAAGAGACTGCAAATGCAATAGAAATAATTTCTCCTAACTCTAGAAAAAGAAGAACCCTCCCATTAATTCATGGAGTCATGCACTTGCACAGCTTTCAGAATTAAAGCCACTATCACATCAAATATCCGTGATGTATATGAAGATCACTATTCATCTGTACCTTTATCTTTGTTTCCAGCAGCTGCAATCATAATTAAATTCCAGCATTGCTTTTGTGGCTCATGCTAAAGCTTCTTGCTTTGCTGTGGCATAGCTGAGACACCTATTAGTCTCTGGTGATGTTAATTAAAGAATCAACATTGATGGCAGAGAATATTACAAAGGGTTTGTTGTGGGAGAAAAAGAGCTACATCGAAATGCAGGCATTTATCAAGAGAAGCAGCAGCACATGGAGAAAATAACTCCAATGAGTGAACATAACACAAGAGCTTCAGCAGATCCAGTTACCAAAAAAGAAATATCAGTGTTGCCTCCTTAGACTCAGCATGTGCACTGCTGCTTCTTGGGATGGAGGGCTCTGCTCTAGCAACACCCTCAAATCTTTGCATGTCCTGATACAAACAGCCATAAAAGGGGCATGATGAAAATTGCTGAGGAAAAGAAAATGATCTACTAAAAAAATACAGACAGAGAAAAGCCTGCCAGCTTGGAACCGTGATACAGGGTACTAGGCTTGGGAGAGAGAAACATAATTGAGGAATGCAGCGGATATTTTTGAAGTACAGCTGTGTACGTGTAAACCAAAGACAACCTGAGACACCAGTGACAGGCCCCAAAATAAGAAGTTTTAACAGCAGCTTATTGTCTGAAAAACTGGAAACCGTCTGGGAAAATAAAATGGTTCAATTGGAACAGGAAACAGCATCATCTGTTGGTTGTTACATGTGCAAAAATGGAAATACACAGCATCTCTTGGCTGCTTGAAGTGGTGACATCCCACACCCCCTTATGCCTCCATGGTCTAAAAGGCATTTTCGTCCAAAGTGAAGCCACTCTCTGAGTACTTCCTATGCTTCACTTGTTTTTCTTTCCTAAACATGTTAAATCCCACAGAAACTTTTCGTGAGCACTTGGATGCTCACCAGGGATGCCTGGCTGACTCCTAACTCGGTGATGCAGATCATCTCCAAAGTGAAAATTTTGCAAAATTATTTTACTGTGTTCCCTTTGGGCACAGTTTTGGGAGATTGTCCTACCACCTCAGGGATGGTTGCGTAGCCCTCCGGGGTCAGTTTGCCCTCTCCTTTGGGATGGTTTGGCCCCTTCTGAAATCTGTCTAATTCACTTGACACTGGCCAGTATTATATGCCCATAGAAATAATCCAGTGCAATCTATTCCCTAATTATATTTGTAATAACCTGAAAAAATATATACCCCCTTTGTTGCTACTACAAAATTGGCTGCTGATATTATCTGCCATACTAATGATTGATACCATGTTATTGGATTGCTTATCATCATTTTTATTGCTTAGTATATGTATATCTTCATTTTATTAATCATATCCACTTGCTGTTTTTGATTTTTCTGCTAACCTGTAATAAGGTAGAGGAAATTAGGGGATAAAAGTATCCATGTCTTTGTGTGTTATGGAGTGCTAGAAACCACAGTCATGATCCCTACCCACCCTCAAGCCAGGTAGCCCATTAGGTTGTGATGTGTTCCCAGGCACGTGCATAGTTTCCCTAAGCACACACCCAATGGTGCCATTGGGAATACAAGTGGACCTGCAGGTAAGGACGTGACAAAATGTTTTGCTGGATGTACACAAAGCTGTAAAAATCTGTGACACCCCACAGACAGGATCACATAGGAGGTACAAGAAAGGGAAAACACAGCTCCATTAATCAAATGGATTCCCATCCACTGAAGATGTTCGAGAAGAGGGTGCTCTCTTCCTTCATATCCGTGGGGTTGCAGGGTTCAGCTGCTGAGCACCGAGCCACTCACAAGGCCAGAAGCAGTGGGTGATCTGAACACTTGTCCCCAGAAGCTGGGGGAAAGAGGACTATTTACCAGAACCACCTCCTCCTTTCTGGCATGGTGTTGGTTTGTCACTGCTGAAAGTGGAGGCTCAGGGATGTAAAGCATTTTGGTGGTGATGAGAAGAAAGTATTTGACTCAAGGTCTCCTAGCCTAGCTATGAGAAAAATAAATTGACGGGTGCAAGTTCAATTAGTATTTATCAAGCAAAAGATTAAAAAATTAAATTCATTATGCACAAATTTTTACAGGAAATTTAACTTTTCCAAACCTGCTCTTCACTCTTTATGTATGTGGATATTGCCTAGGTAATAAATATGTATAATATAGATGTATTGAATTTGGTAGATTAACGTAACACTTTCTCCTCATGCTACTGGGAGTCATTTCCGTGGCTCCTGAATGTGGCAACATGAAATCAGTAGAGTTACACATAGAACTACCTTGCCCATCTAGGTTTCCTCCCCTGCCTTCAGTCACCTAATTAGCTCAAATTGCATCAGCTACAGTCTAGTTTAACGTGACAAAGTACCTGCTTGTACGTCTCTTCAGGCCCACCTACGTACCTGCTGTGAATGTGTTTGCTTTAAAAAGCCAGTGAGCTAAGAGCCAAAACTGAACCAAATCAAGCAAATTCTGTTGCATGAATCTTCCGTCTACCCAAATATCTTCTTTCTAGCAGAAAGCTATTGCAAATTGCCTTTTCTATCATTAGCTTGCAAGATCTCTGCCACCATAAGACAGCCCCCCCCAACCCCCCTTACATGCCCTTTTCAAAACTAAATGCATCCTGTCGATGGTGTTGCTGTCTGAGTTCATGAAGTTCGTGCTGTCTTTGAAGTCATCGAGAGAAGATATTGCAACAGGCAGGGTGGGAGTGGATTTACGGTTCCTGCACTGCGTTTGGAAATGCTAGGGATAAATTTTCACAGACTGTAATGCAAGAGTCACACATCTGAGACACTGCCTCCGTGTGTCATCATGCATATGTTGGAGGATATAAAGCAAGGGGGGAGAAAAAAGCCTTCAAATGAAACGAATTTTTAATGAGCATGCTCAGATAAAGATGAACAGCAGAAAAAAAAATCTGTCTTATTTGATTTGTTGCCTAGGTTATCTCAACAGCTGTAATTTGATTTTGGCGGTTTTATTGTAACTGATGCCACTTCTAGAAAATCATTAGTCTCTTTATAGGTTAAATTGTAACAGTTTTTTCCGCTGTCTTATCTTCTGTTTCAGCTTCTATGCAGATGGTGTGTTTTCCTGTGAAATTTAAGTCAATTAAATAGCTTTAAATATTTGTGAAAAATTGACTGATTACTTATTTTCCTAGATGTTCTGCTAAAATAAAATTATTTTTCAAAGAGATGCAAATATCTGTTTTCCAGAAAGCTCAATCTAATTTACTATGGATTACATCAGATCCAGAGGGCTCTGCGTAGGTAAAGACCCTCCTGGACCAGAGCCATGTGGAGCTGGAAGTAACTGCCTTTAGTGCTCATTTCAAGTAAATAAAGAGAAGTACCTTCATGTTTTTTTGTTTGGTTGGTTTTTTTTCCCCCTTCACTTCTTGAAGTTGTGTCATTCTAAAAGGGAAAACAGGAAGGTATTCCATCTTGAAGAACTCCAGTGAAGAACATGTTTTCCTGAGAGAGAGAATGGGGTTGTGATTTTTCTCTCTGCTTCCCATCCATTGAATATTTTTCCCATAATCCTTTCATTTCAATTAAAAAAACCCAAAAAAACCCCCCAAAACCCCCAAACAAACAAACAAACAGACAAAACCCCCAAACACCCCAAGCAAACAAACAAACAAAAACCCCCACCAACCTAGACCTAGACAATCAACTCTCTATTCTGAATTAACCTGGAGTCAATAATCTACTTGACTTCAGTTGAGATGCAGTGAAGATTACAGTGAAAACTTTGGGAAGAAGAAATAAACACTAGTAACAGAGTCTGCTGAACGGGAGGAGCTAACTGAATATAGAGTTGGGGAGGCACTTCCTAAAACCTCATGTATTAGCTTTAACAGCTGGCAGGTACAACTGGCAGAAAGAAATGCTTTTGACTAATAACTTCTGGCTAATAACTACTAGTCATTAATTTTCCATGATATTTAAACAAAAGATAGGAGGAGTTAACTGAACTGGAATGTGTACTGTGGAAAACATATTTTCTCTACTAATTGATTTGTCAGACTGAATAGCAGTGTTTTTCAGTGTCAGCCACACAAATGACTGTTGATGGGAATCATTATGTCCAGGTTTGCACTTCCTTTCAGTGGAAACTGCTATTAACATCTAAGTGCCCACAGAAGCAAAGCTTTTTACCTCCCTCTGCTATGGTAGTTTGTCATTATGAATTCCATTTCAACACAGTGAGCTGAACAAGGTGCACAGATGAAGTGAGGTGCAATTTACTTTTACACAGCTATTACATTGCTAATTGCAACTAAATAAATATTGAAACGGGAATTCCTAATAACATTAACCATTACTCTCTTTTAAATATGTTTTGCTGGAGGACTGTCGAGAACTGTAACTACAATTTCAAGTATAATGAAGCAGAAATAAAGGGTGTTTGTATTATTTTTACCTTTCAGTAGTGAGGTGACTGTTTGCCTACAACAGGCCAATGCAAATGTCCAGTAAAGTGGAGATTTATGCCATTAATATTAAATAAAGTCATCCTGATGAACTTTTACAAGTGAATTTACTTGTTTTAATTCTGGAGAATCTATAGAAAATTGAAAATCCCTACAGAGGCTTTCTATATACGTCTATAGATGTCATACCTGTTTGTCATGAGAGCTGGAAAAGAATTATATTTCTAAAACTAGAAATATTCCCTGCAGGTACTAATAAAAGGTGGTACCAAACTAGGACCTCCAGTCCCTGCTGCTGTTAGCCTTTTCTGGCCAAGTCCCCCTCCTACCTTCCCCAAGATCCCACAATGCAGCAATCCCCAGGTCAACCCATCTCAGCTGGGACCCTCTTCCCACAGCTATTTGTCCTTGGCTAAGAACCCCAAGTGCCAGAAACAGCATTAGGAACTTTTCTCTTGTCCAAAGGGAAATTGGCAGCTGAGGAAGGAAGGACAGTGTAGCAGTCTTGCAATACCATAGAGAAATAGAATAGTAGAAAAGTGATATACTTCACTGATCCCAACTTATTTTAATTCACCTTGAGAAATATTAAAGGGCATTGCAGACAGTACAGGACGTATCTCTCCTTTCACTAGTTGCTTTAGGAAGCAGAGTATCTCGGGGTCCCCCAACAGTGGGGATGTGCTTGGGAGTGTCCTTATGCTGGACATGTTCTGTGTGGTGTGCCCTGGCAGGGCATCTCCAGATGGGTTACAGTGAAGGCAGGAAAGTCTTTTCCTGGGAGGCAATACCTCTCAACAGCCACACTGAGATAAACAGTGAACCTTTTGTCGGTAATGCATTGGCACTTAACCTCTAGGCCACTGCCTTCATGGGCAAGGTCGTAAATACAAATAAACGTTTTACAGGACATAGCACAGAGACCCGGGAAACCTTGAAATAAGCAGATGTGTTACCTGTCCATGCTTGAGCAGGTCCTGAAAAATATAGTCTGAATGTACTCTTGTACAGGGACAATGCAGACAATATAGTTCCTTCACATCATCACATTTGGAGGCAAAATATCGAATTTGTATTCCCTTTGGAAAATAAAAGAGTTGTAGCTCAAAACTCATAACGACCTGCTTATTTGTGTCTGGGTTTGTTGTCCCAGGGCTGTATCTGCATACAGATTAATACACACAAGCCCAGAAGATTATCTGGTAGGCTTAAAGAAAGGCTTTTAAAAAGCCATGTCCTAATTTATGACAGCAAAAAATACAGGGGAAATTACTACAGACTGAAATGCAGAATAATCTAGTGACTTTTATGGGTTTTTTTAATCTTATTTTAGCATTCAGATTTCTGATCTTTTGTGACTGATACCACAAACTTCAACATACATTGAAAAAGAGGGAACATTAATTCTGCTGGCACAAGTACTGTTTCACACTCTTGCACAAGTCACAAAAAACCAGAGCTAAAATCCTAAAAAAAATTTTGGCGTAATTATTCTGAACAGCTCTCAGTTTTTGTATCCAACAATAACTACAGGGAGCAGAAGGAGGGTGGAAGGGAGGCGTGGGAATGTTCTCTAACGCGAAGGAACCCTGGGCCTCCTGGTGCGCGTTTCCCTGGCTCCGGCTGCCATCTAGTGTTGTGCCGGGAGCGGGCAGGGCGCGGCTCCTGGCGGCTTTTGCGCATCTTTCCCGAGACCGCCCTCCGCCTGCGTCCATCGGCGGGATAGAACAGCACCTCTCCGCGGACAGCAGCGGAGGAAGATGTAACCCAGAAAGCTGAGGAAGAGCTCCTATGAAATGATTTCTTTAGTATCTGCAGTACAACCGCTTCTAAACAAAGTGATCCACGTGGTTGTAAACGTAGTCTCTGCTGGGCTAAGGAGAGACATAACAAAATGTAAACCTGAATCTGGCGCTGCCTGAAAAGGGGACGTTGGCTTTCCTATTGCTGTGGCACAGACATTGCCATTGCATTTTCCTCCTCTTTTCCTTCTACTTTAATGGGAGTACAGAAGGCCCAATTCCCAACTAAGGCGACTTTTGTATTGAGAGAATTGCATCCGTGTAAAAATTATCACTGGGATTGTGCAAACCCGGTATGACACAGTGTATGCAGGCAATGTACCAGTCATGAAGAGAGGCTATAAGCTTCTAGAACAGGATGTACACTCACCATTATTTTTAGCATCTTAATAGCTTGCCTTGTGATAGGAATTTAGTTTTGCTTTGCTTCGGGAGAGAGCATTCCATTCCTTAATCTGTTCTCCTCCTCAAAACAGGCTGGAGTTTGTAGCTCTTTCATACAGTGCCATAATGTGCTCTCGGCTGAGCGCAGCCCTCCGATCTGTTTGTTCTAAATGCTGCACAAGGCTTTGAGGTGTGTCACGTCTTCTTTGCCCTGTTGTTTTAGCAGGCAGACAGCAGATAGTGGGCACAGAGGATATTTCAGAAGCTCCTGCCAATCTTTAAGAAAGCGCAGATCTTTGTGTGAAGTTTGTACAAACTGGAGTGACGTGACAGACTGCATTCACTATTGCTCTTGGTGCTGGACAAGCTGTAATCCAGAGGCAGAATGGATTTTGCCATCCAGGAGATCTGGCTGACAGTTTTGAGGTGTCACATCATTGACATCCTTGTGATGCTTGGAGTGTGTGCAAATAAAGGCAGCCAGGCCAGCTGCTGTAGATCCAAACCCAATGTGGTGTTGGAGAGTTGCCTGCCAGCACTTCAGTAACAGGAAGGAATTACCTCCCTCACAGGTAATGAACAGAATTGAATTAGCAGCTGGCTTGGAGAGGATGGGAAGAACCTCAGGAAAAGAAAAGGATGTTCCTTTTTTAAAATGTTTCATTACCAAGGCCACAGGATGACATTTTATATGTAAGTCAGAATGCCTAGTTCCCACAGGCATTAGACTAAGCAAAATTAAACCACAGCTTTAGGTCACAGATATTATGAGGGATAGTCCATATACCATAAGGGGAGAGGGGGCAGAGGAGTCATTTTCTGCAGGGGTTAAGAGGGCTGGGCAAGAGCCTGAAACCTTTTGTGACTACAGCAATATTTCATGGTGGGAAAAGTTCTGCAGGATTGCATCTACTGGAATACTCTGCTTTGCAGCTAGAGCAAAGCTCTGCAGGCTGTCACAAATTATCAGCATATTATCAGCAAATCAATAAATGGAGAGGGCCAGTGATGGACGATTGCCACGACAGTAGATGAAGGCTACCTCCCCTCCTGCATACACAGCGGTGCTAGAAGTCACTATTACCTGTTTTGTAGTACTACTTGTTTTACTGCCAGGCTAAAAATCAGTCCCCTACCCTGAAGATGTAGGTTAAGACAAGCAGTAGGCTCTGCAGTAACTGTAGTGACAATCTTTACCATTTAAATTTTCTAAGTAAAGGCAAAGGGACTGGTTAAATTCACTCATATAGTCCTTTAATTTCCAGTAGTATATTTTTTTTTTCAATTTTTTCCACTCACTCCAGTTGCTGACTCAGTCCACTTGATCTTCTTACACCTGTAAATTTTGAGTGTTCTTCACTCAGAGCTGAGGTTGGAGTCCTGTGTTATTCACTGAAAAGCTATGCAAGAGTTTCCCCTATACTCCATCCTTCATGAGGAATATTCATTACCATAATTTGACAGTTTGCCTGTTCAATCTGCGGTAAATTGCCCTTCCTTTCCAATTACCTCATTGCTCAGCAAAGCTATCTTGTAAATACATAATTTTATCTTAAATTATTAAAAAAAACCACTAAGAGGATTAATTCTGCCACTCCATCTTTTGAAGCAACAAACGCACACTTCTTACAGTTTTGAACATTCAAGGACTACCTCCTATAGAAACTCTCAAAAACATTTTGAATATATAGCAATCTTGACTTCTCTGTTTTATTACAAAAACTTGTCAAAATTGCAGGCCGGAACAGAAACCAAATGTCTTTAAACTTAATAATTACATTTCAGTGTCCTTTCACATGACAAAAGAAGTAGGCACATATTGAAGAGGTATCTGAGAAGATAATGCTTAGCAAAATGGCTAGTTTCTAACACAAATAGAGTGAAGATAGACCTCCAACACAAATGACCAGCAACATAATCCATAAAGTTTGAGTCTGAGGTTGGAGATAAATAATGAACCATGATCTCATTGGAACAAGTTGAAATATTCACTCCAAATCCCAACTGCAGGTGCACACATAATCCTACATCTAAAGGCACAACAGTTTATGAACTATGCATATAGAGGCCAAGAAGAAAGTGTTCCACGCAGATACTTTGAGGGCCACAGATCCAGCTTGATGGGTCACAGCACTGGACCTGATGAATGCTAAGAAAGGAAGCACAGCTAAAGCCACTGCTGCTAAAGTGTATTTATTTCTAACATGTTCTCCCATCTTAAGCACTTTTTAGACATATCTCCACAAATAAAGTTATGCAGATTTTGTTATACAAAAGCCACAGAAATGGTATAGAAGACATCTCAAAAACAGCCATGATCTGACACACACTGTTTACGGCAATAAAGTTACAGTGAAATGCTCAAAAGATTTACATCCTTGTCAACAGGAATTTAAAAAGTAAGGTAAGTCTGGCTTTTTGGCAAGACCTTTACATAGGAGTCTGACCTTGTTACCATTAATCATTGGGCATTAGATACATCTTAAAATTATGTGTTTCTGAAAAACCTGCAAGAATCAACTGATATAAAAACCTGACATTTATAATGTGCAATCTGTTGAAACTTTAATATACCATATTTCAAAGCAAGAAGTGGGACAGCAGTACAAAAAGTCATGTCTTCCAAAGCATTGCTGTGTCTTAACGAAACAACTAATGCGACAACTTTCTTTTCAATGCCAAAAAAACCCCCAAAACAGTCTAAAAACTGACCTGACATCTTTATTTTGTAAAGTGCATTAATTATCTGAACAGTGCACTGATGCTTTTAACAATCTTAAATACAAAAGTGCAGAGAACCAGTATAATTTTCAAAGTTTACAACAACTGACACCTAGAATTGAATCACTCATATTTCTGAAATTACAGACCCTTCAGGTTCAGGTATATATCTTCCCCTGTGCACATTCTATAAAACACAATGGAAACCTAGTACTGGTTGGTCATTGCTTTTGTAGCTTATGAAAAATTAGAAAATTATGTAAAAAATATGGACTATTGGCTTATTTTTTTGCCAGCTTAAGTACTGAAAACTCTCTTGGATTTAATGATTCCTTAGACTTTGAAACACATTCATGAAGAAACCAAATCAAAATTAACAAAATGCAAATCATACTGCACCTTAATTTCAAATAAGTACATTTGGTGACAGGTGTGTTCAGAACTTAATTCTGGAAGATGCACACATTTTTCTGGCACAGTAACTATTACTTTCAAACTTGTACTGGACTTGCAAGTGTACTGGCCACATACAAGGCTAAAGAAGAGATTTTGTGCAAACGCCATTGAAAAGGTAGAATGATGACTACAAAAACAATGACAGATAAATAATAAAGGCTTTAAATTGTAGCTGAAACTACAAGCATCCAACCAGTTAGGAAATGTGTGAACCACCTCTACAAAAACTGCAATAAGGTAAGGAAATGGATACACTGGAGACCAGGTAGAGAAAGACTGGATAAACAGTAATGCCCTCAACTTTTTGGGTTCAGGATCAGATGTGATGACGTGGTGTTAGGACAATGGGTTTTGTTTTTGTCACTTACAGAACTAGAGATCTTTATTTATCTATACATCAAAGAGTCTCTTGCTATGTGTTCCAGTACAGTATAAAACTCAAAAAAAAAAAAAGTTGCATATATTTGATTATTTTTCTGGATTTTTATCTATTTGTGATGTTAAATAAAATACTCAACAGTTAAAGTTTACTTAGAAAGTTGTTCAATCTCAAAGCTCTACTTAGCAGCCACACCAGTACCATCTACTCAACGTGTAGAACGACCACCGTCTGGGAATATGAGATAACATTAGATAAGGACATTTATGGTGCAGCTTTGGCGTTCAGTTGGTCGCATCATCTCTTCTCAGAGGAATTACTTGAAGTGCTTTGGCTATTCTTTCTCCAATAGCTCGACTACTCGCTGCAATTATTCTTCGAGACATCAAATCAAATGGTCCACCTAGAAAGCAAAGCAAACAAAGCAACCAGTTTATATATGAAGTAAATCAAAAGTTGGTACAAAAATAAGCACTGAAAAAAATTGAGTGTAAATTATTCATTATTTATTATAATTTAGGACCAAGTTTTTCCTCTGGACAAAAATGTATTTAACACAACAGGTATCTCATATGAGCTGCATTTAAATTCTCTTCAATGTATGTTTACTGCCTTTTTTTACTTTTCCAGGAATTCAGCCAAGGGAGTAAAGGTTGTCTTGCTGCTTAAAAACATACAATTAACCCGTTCGCCATCTATTAACGGGTTGGGAACTGTTCAGGAGCGGTAGCTTGGAAAGAGGACTGAAAAGAACTTCTTGCCTTCTCTTCAGCTACCTTTTGCTTCCCACTAGCCATTTAAAAGGACAAAAAAAATATTACGCAGGCCCATGTATTTACCTGTTACATCCAGCAGTACTCCACCAGCCTCAGTAATAATGATTCCAGCTCCTGCCATGTCCCAGCAGTGAATCCCCATTTCATAATAGGCATCAGCTCCACCCGTTGCCACAAGGCACATGTTCACAGCGGCTGTACCAACAGCTCGAATCCTAAAGACGATACAAGATGTTGCTTTAACTGAGAAGAGTTTGCAAAAAAGTTACAGTGTCTGGGAACACTGCATAGAGAACACAGAAATGTCATGATGGAAGTGAACTGAACAAGAGCAAGCATGATGAAATGTCGCAGTGAAGCATAAAAAATGGGGAATGGAGTGTTGCTTAAGAGCTTGAAGAGTTTTCAAAATACAGCATATTTCTAGAAATTATTATTTACAAATTCTGTTAATTTTTGTTTTGTTTAAACAAATCTTAAATGGTTTCTTAAACTAAATCATATTATGAAAGATAATTTCCCATGAAACAGTAACACTCTATTCTGCTCTTTGAATACAAGAACTAAAGGAGAGTGTACACTTTTCAGTGCTGAAAACCCACTTCTTTTTCAGTTTCTCTGGTGATGCTCAGTAAACACCTCTGACTTGCCAAACCCTCTAACAGTAATCACAAAAAATAAATTACACAGCATAATAGCAGTGAAGGTCTGGATATCTTCACCAAGCCCTCGTGTCACAAATCCCAGTTTCTTTTGGAAATGTCAACGTACCTAGCAAGTAAGTGTGACTTGTACAAAAAAACTGCAGTTATTTCAATTAACAGTAAACTACACATTAAATTGTAATTGACAGCAGCTAAAGTATTGCAAGAAGCAACTTAAATCAACTCCAGTCTCAATCTATTGTTTACAAATACAATGCCTAAGCTGAACTCACAATACATCTAAAATGTATTTCCTACTTACATCTTAGCATATATTCTTTAACAACATCAAAAGACTTTTTGGAAACAGAAAAAAAAATCTACATGTTAAGTGTCAAAACAAGAATCCTGAGAATCTAAGCATAAAACTTGTTAGATCAGAAACATGAATATGGTTTAATGAAAAACTGTCTACTGAAACCAACTTTACACAAAATTGTTTGTGGAAATGCAGACTTTGGCTTATCTGGAAGAAAAGAAGCAGGGAATGCAAACAAAATAAGAACAGCTTATGGACAACTTAAACTATTCAAACAAATTAAAATTGCATGGTTTTGAAAGAGGAAAGGGAGATCTACTTTCGTCTTATATATATTATATAAGAAAAGTAATATAGCTTCTGTTCATCCAGTTTTATCTAGAGGAAGAAAAAAGCATAAAATGGTATTTGGTTTTTTTTAACTAGTAAATACAATTATCATGTTAAATAATTACCATATTTACAATACCAACCACTATCAGTACATATAAATATACATATATAAAAATAGAAAGTATCTTACCCATGAATAGGAATACTGAGAAGTCTTTCCATATTAGAAAGTATTATTTTTATAGCCTCTGGATCACGATTTGACCCCAATTCTGTTACTAAAAGGGATTTTGTAATGTCTGGAAAAGAAACAAGATCTCACTCTTCCAACATCACAACTTAAATAGTCACAGTAACTAGCAGAGTTTACTTCATTGTTTTCTTGAAAGACTGAATAAAAGTGAACTATCTTAAAAAAATATTACACATATCAAACAAAAATTTCTGTTATTATTTGGAAAATGGCAGGAAAAAATAAAATACAATGAAAGAAGCATGATCTGCTCCAACTGTGCATATACATTAATCGATGCCAGTACTAAATAAAATTCTATTGCTATAAAAATTGAAACAATCTTGAGATACTTGAAGATGTCATTTGAAGTACAGATTTTACTTGATGTAGGGTTGTAAGCATAGAAGAGTGGTGCTGACTTAAACCAACAGGTCACACCTGGGAGAAGCTGAATTGTTTGGCAGACTGTTCTCTAGAGTAAATCCAATTTCAAACAGATTGCAGATATTCAGGGATTTAAAAACAAAGAAACAAACTGACAAAACTACAACACGTGGGAAATAAAATCTTCAGTTACTGAATCCTGATTTGGCACAGATCACATCATATGCATCAAAGAGAATATAAAAGGTGTTTCTCAAAACTAAACAGCCCAGAGCTAAGAAATACTAATATGTCCAGGTCCCAAATTTCTCCTTGTCTCACTTGCAATCTGGTAATTACGAGAAAGAAGCTACTCAGTTCAGCTTACCTTCTTGGCCCGATACTTGAAGTTTCTGACCATTGCAAAATGCACCTTTTCCTTTTCTGGCAGTATACATCTTGTCTTCTATACAACTATACACAATTCCAAACTCTATCTGCAACAAAAAGGAAAAATACCCTGAGGGGTTTTCCCTTTCTTCCTATTTACTGTGAAATAGGAAATTACAGAAGTTATTTGTAACTAGAAGCAAGCAATTAATTTGGATTTGATTAGATATTAACTAATAAAAAGCATACCTTTTTGTTTACAACAAAGCCAATTGAAACTGCCACAAATGGAAACCTAAAAAACAAAGTATTTCACTAATTTATAGCGAGATACTAAATTTCTTTTATTATCATGCTTACTCTTAATAAAGACAGTGTTCATTTAAATGTAATGTATATTTCAAAAACAAACTTGGACTATACAGAACAGTTTTCTGGAATTAGCACAATTCAGCTGAAAACAGAGCACACCAACATTGATTACTACTTGAAATACAAACTTTTCTACCCACTAGGAGCTGCCATTCCTGTTACAGCTGTTGCTAGCCTAGGGACTGTTTTTGATAGCCAAAGAATGCAAACAAGCCTCTACGCTGCTAACCCTTCTCAGAAGGAACAAGCTGGCCAAAATGGTCTCATGAAATGAACAAAGTTACCTCTCCCACGACCTCCCCTTTTCTCCACCAAAGCCATGACAAAGATATTGAAGAATGCAGGAAGAGTGAAGACAGTGGGACTATGTAAGACATGGTGGATTGCATCTCAGTCTAAGTTTGAAACAATTAGCCAATTCATTAATTATTATTTGCCTTTTTTTTTTCTCTAATTTCCAGACATTTGCTTTTATTCTTTCTGCAAAAAATACCAACTTTTAAGCCTGTAGATTCAGTAGAATGGCTTCTTTTCTAATAACTTTCTGAACATGTTATTTAGCAGGATTCAGAAAAGCCCACTGGGGCCAAAATCCACCACATTTAGAAGACGTAAGGAATCGGCTGTCAGTGTTAGTCTCTAAGTCCCCTCCTCATCTTAGTGCAAAATACCACTGATAACTACTGGTGATATCCTGCTTTCTTTCATAGGTGGGGCTCCTCGATCTCAATGGATTTGAAATTTCTTAGAAATCAGCACCTGAAGCTGTTATGCCCTTTCTGAAGATGTTGCAACTTCTTATTCTGAATCCAGTTCCTGTTGAAATCTACCCATCTATCTTTGGAATCTGTGCCAAAGGCTGCTGACCCCTGCTATATAATACAGCCTCGTACAGAAGAACTGATGTAGGTAACAGAGCAAGACTATTACAATACTCACAAGAATATTAAAATGCTTGCAAAAACTGCCCAATGGGTCTCAATAAGTAGCACAATGTCTTTTTAAAAGCAGTTTTAAAATTAAAAACAACCTTACTTTCATGGAACTGGATAAAGAAAAAGGGTAATCAGTTGAGGTTGCTGACATGAAAACAATGAAAAGGTGAACCTGTGTACAAAGTTGGTAGTTCCATCAATAGGGTCTATAATCCATGTGGGGTTATCTGTCAGAATGCTGCCCTCTCCAGCTGCAACAGATTCTTCTCCGATAAAGCTACAGCAGAAAAAAACATTTAAAAGACAGAAGTTGTTTAAAATGTCTGAATTACAACATTGTCCTTGACATTGAAATTCACAAAAGGAGATGAAGCTTTGAGTAGCACCAGTGATCATATGCAAAAAGCTGAGGAATACAATATTTATCCAGAAAGCACCAACCATGTCTGACCAAGCCTGCATGAGCATTTATGATGTCAAGGATAACACAACATGTGGGGAAAAGAATTTTATGGAATTTAGCATCCTGAATATACCAGAAAAATACCAGAATCTAGCATTCAGAACACTGACATTTTCATAATTTTTTTCCAGTAACAGCATCATCAAATTTGTTCAAAATACTTGTAGCTATTTACACCTTTCAGCCTGTTTGTGCTACCTACACACAAGTTATTTTGTAACTTGTGTTTTCAGTGAAGAAAGCCTTTATGGTCATATGTACCTGGTTAGAACACTGCAGCAACTAAAAGTTAAATTTGAAGACTGATTTCAACCCAAATATGACAGAAAGCTGCAAATCTCAACACTTTAGTTTTACAAGCATGACAAAATGGTAACATGATAAAGGGATGAAATTCAAACCAGAGTTCCTGAAGATGAGTGACTGCTCAGCCGCATTACCAAGCCCCAGGGACACAAAATGCACAGTGCCATAGCACCCCAAATTTCACAAGTTCTGCTGCTCATCAAACTGTGTTAGACAGCAAAATTATTAGAATGAGTCTAAGTGGGTGGAATTCTCTTTGAGGCCTTTTGTAGGTTGTCACAATTTATCACACATTACTCAACCTACGAAAAGTTTGCAGCAACCACATGCTTTCCTACAAACACATATAAAATAACTGCTCAGAGGAAACAAATTAGGTCCCTTTAATATTGATTGGGAGTTTTATGATTAACTACAGAAGTGAAGATGACTAATCAGAAAGAAACAGCATGTTTCCAAAAAGCAGCAGACCTTCAGAAAAATGAGACTGAATATAGGTGGATGAGTAATTCACTACGAAAAGAAGTTCAGCGCCATTATGTCTAATGCGACATTGGTTACCTAAAACAAAAAGAAGCTAAAATATTTTAAAATGCTTTTTAATGTCACGGAAACTGTTATTTCAAGGTCATTCCACAGGTCTGTATGCTTATACTAATTTGGTTATGGAACTTTTGCACCACCTCAGTTGTTCCAGCTCTACACAGATTCTTATGTTTCACATATACAGCCACAATAACAAAATCTCCCAAGAAAATGAAAGAAAAAACCAGCAAACTGTATTAAACTTGAGCCATTGTCAAAATGCTAAAGACAGACCCATGTAAGCAAAATACATACAGATCACACTTCAAGAATACATCTTTCAGGGGTTATAGAGAAGGGCAGGAGAAAGGAAAAAAAGGGAGGAGCAATTAAGAAGATCAGTATTTTGTATGACAGTCTTTCTGTTATGCAGAACATAAAGATGCTGTTTTCTTTTAAGGATGTTTTATGTTGTAAAATTGTATGAGATTTGCAAAAGGCACACTCAGTTCCACAGGACCCATCCAACACAGACAGCAAAGGAACGCTAGTTTCAAAAGCAGACAAGAAATTTGGGTTCCAGGTCTCCTGGTGCCACCTTTGATTTTCCAACAAAATAACCAAGAAGTTTCTTACAGTTGACTCAACTGGAGGTGACTTCTGGCCTAAGTTTTGTCTCATGTCAGTAGTCCTGAGGACACCCTGTTTTGTTGCTTCAGCCCTGGGCAAAATTTCAACCCACTACTGGTCTAAAATACTTAATTTATTGAAAATAAAGGAGAATGCTACAACTTTGCAGCAAGTCAGTTGTAATAAAACCTTACCAAGCAAAATCATAAACTTTACATTTGCAAAATCATAAACTTTAAATTCTTCTTCTGTCAAAAGCACACTGGTAACAAACCATACCTGTGAGAAGGATACTTTTCTTTTATCAAAGAAATAATGAAGTTTTCTACTTTTTGATCAGTTTCTGTCACTAGATCTACAGGTGAACTTTTAGTCATAACAGATATTTCTTCTTTGAGTGCTCCACGGATTATCTGTTAAAAACAAATAGAAAAAAAATCTTTCACTGTTAATGATATGGAAAATATTAGTTTTCAAAAAAACCCTTAAGCATAATTTTTACAGTAATTTTCTATACTGCACACACAAAACACAAGCAGTGACATAACGTGGATTTAACTGCAGGAGATAGGACTTGCATCTCTAGCCCCTACTCAGTACAAAGTTTTACACGGCTTTAAATCTAAGTACAAAAGGAATATCTCCAGGTAGATGAAACGGAGGTCCATTTTATAAGGACAAGTTTTAGATTCACAAATTTAAATACCAGAGTTGAATAAAATACCTAACACTGAGCTCAAGTCAGCTATTTTTAGCCAGACCTTGCATTTATGATCTTAAAACTATCAGTATCAGCTTAAGCAAGAATGCATGCCTCACAGCCCACAGAATTATTTTATTGTAACTCAGAAAGATTTCCTGTGGGAAGACTTTAATGAGGTCGTTGCAGAGACAATGTTCCACAAATTTTGCAGCTCCAGGGGAGAGAATTAGTACACGTGCCACCTTCAAATGTACTAAGCAGAACTACTAAGAACCAAAACATTTGGTAACCACTACAGCTTTGCCAAGATGTACAAACTACTTCTTGTTCTAAGCCATCTTAGATCTCAAATGGCAAAATATCATCACTGTTAGGGATGGCTTTTATTTACAGACGGAAAGCAGTCTTCAGGAAGAGAGACAATCATAGAATGGTTTGGGTTGGAAGAAGCTTTAAAGACCATCCAGCTCCAACCCTCCTGCCATGAGCAGGGACACCTTCCTCTACACCAGACTTAGAGCTCCATCCAACCTGGCCTCAGGCACTTCCAAGGATGGAGAGAACACAACATGGTTTTGTGTGCCATCAACAAGCCACTGTATAAAGCTGTTTGAGGTGTTCACAAGAAAGACTGTCACCAGCTTTCAGGTGGTAAAATAATAAGGGAGGCAGGAGTAGTTCAAGGGCAAAAATCGAGATGGCCTCTGTTTACCACAATTCTAAATTTTACTTTTTAAATCAAACTCAAGGAACAAAAGTTACTCCTTAGATTTTAATCAGACTCCAAGATGAGGAAAAGCACACAGTTGTTTTCTTAAATTAATCAAGTCGCAAACATAAAAAAAAACCCCACTCTAATCTCGCACTTGAACATCACAAATTATTCTGCCCATTTAGATTTTTGACAAAACACTCTTCAAAAGAAAATCCAACATCAACCTCCTTCAGGAGCTATATACATACTAGACTCAACAGATCACGTTATTATTTATAAAGATCTTATACATACCTCCCCAGCTTTCCTTGCTAAGCCAACTGCATAATCCATACATTCTTGCCAGGGATCTGCCATCTTTCCCGAGATAAAGAACCTAGCAAAAAGAGAGATTAATGCCAAAAATTATTATGGCTTGTTTTCTTTTTTTTTTTTTTTTTTCCCCCCCCCCACAAGTTCGGAGTTTCCTCCTTCACCCGGTTTAAGTAGTGTCCAAATGCGGAACTAGGCTGAGCGCACGCCCCGCCCCGCCCCGCCCCGCCCCGGGGCCGCAGGACGCGCGGCCCCCTCACGGCGCCCGAAATGGCGGCTGCGGCCCGCGCTGCACTCACCGCCTCCGCCGCCGCCGCCGCTCCCGCCCAGGCGCAGGCGCACGCGCGGGGCCCGCCTCCTCCTCCGCCGCCGCTCGGTGGCGGCCGCGCCTGCGCGTGAGGGAGCGCGCGCGGCCGCCTTGGCGCCGGCGCTGTCAAAATTTCCGGGGAAGTGTTGAAGTTAGACTTTGATGTCGACTTCTGGTTAATAATTGGACGCGGCAGGGCGGAGATACCGTAAATGCTCTCCCATGGAGCACGCGATTGAAGTTTGTCATAGAGTTGAAAGGATGGTTTGGGTTGGAAGGAGCTTTAAAGATCCTAAGGAATCCTGGCCGTGGCCAGGGACACTTTCCACTTGACCAGGTTCTTCAGAGCCCCATCCAACCGGGCTTTGTTCCCTTCCAGGGATGGGGCAACCACATCGTCTGTGGGAAACCTGTGTGTCAGTGCTTCAGAACGCTCACGGAGGGCGAGTTCATAGAGTTCAACGATTTTTGAAAGCAATTTGCAGTGCAGCTGATGTACCTTCAGTATTAATTAAAATCATACAGAGGAAAAAAAAAAACCAAAAAATTCCAAGCCTGACTGATACCAGTTTCAATATTTTTTTTTTTTCCCTCGCCATGGTCTTTTGAGCCTATTTTCTGTCACCAAGTAAAGACAAAACACCGAGGGCATGTTTTGTCCTCACAAATTGCAACTGATGTAACTGACTGTCCTATGTAAAATGGCGATCTGCCTAAACAGGGCAAGGGCTGCAATTTGCTTTATGCTTAAAGTAATCCTAAAATGTCTACCACACCAAAAGAAGCAGTCTTACCCCACTGCCCCAATGCCAACCCAAGGCACAGATAGGCCAAAGCAGGTTAGTTTTATCCTTTCCACACCACTAAAAAACAGTTTCCACTCTCCCTCAATCCGTTGTGTGGGGCAAGTCACTCTGCAATTCCACATTTCCTCCTTCCCATCTCATAAACAGGAATAAGCCTGCTTTTAAAAGTATTCATAGTAATTAAAGAACTACAGAGATTATAAGATTATTATTTTGCAAATCGTTCTTTACGAGGTTATACCAAAAGCACACACACTATTGAAAGAGGCACTTTGGGTCAGATTCAGTTTGTGTTGAGATAAGCAGTTGAACATGCCTCAGTACAACCTATATAGGACTGCACGAGTGCTATGAAAAAGGGCTTGTTTGACATCATTAATATATACTTAACATTACAGCAAGGATTTCACAGGAGATTGCAAATTCTGCATTCACCTTAGAGATCAGCAGAAGACAGGAATGCCTGAAGTTCTCTCCTAACAAGTATAAGAATTTTCCTAATCCAAGCCACAATGTCTATTCCAGCTGAAATGAAATTTTGTATTTTATGTACAAGGCTACTAGGAGGAAAACTATGGTGCAAGGTGTATTTTTAGGTGACCTAATGATAAAAAGTCTGCAAACCAGACTGATCACAGCCCAGGGTGCACACTTTTCCAAAACAGGCACAGAAACAGAAAATTGTGAAAATAAAAGTATGAGAGATTACTGCCTGCTTTCTTAGTGTGACATATTATTTCTTGTTTAATACAGCATTGCCCAGCTGATCTAACAAGTCACATATCCATGCAGAATTGAACTCTTGGTGTTAATACAACCCTTTCCAAACTGTTGCCTATATTACAAACACATGCCAGGCAACCTTGTAGCAATTTTTGAACTGGAACAAGGCCAGGAGCTGCTACCACAGCATCTCATAAAATGTTTGTAAATCCTTGACCTTATGCATTCTCTAAAATTACAGCTAGAACAACTAAAATGCTTGATATTCACCTATTTTTTTAGTTTAGCTAAAAGCACAGTTTATTGTAAAATCAGGAAGTATTTCTTTTGATAAATGCCTCTTCTTGCTAGCACAACTTTACATGCCTTTTTTTTTTTTTTTTTCTCCTACTAGACGTTAAAGTTTTATTTATTAACTTTGAAGTGAAACAGCTCAGCACTGTCTAAGCACAGGCCTGTAAAATTAACAGTAGTTTCAAATGTGTACTGATTTCTCCAGTCTTTTGGGGTCTTTTTTTCCAAATCCAGTTGTTGAACTTTCTATATGAAAATGTGCTAAAATAATAAGTTAAAAACAACAACAACAACAGAAAGCTAAGTAAAGATATCTTGGAATCCAAACAGGTAAAATGAGAGCAATTCTAGTCTAGGCAAGATCCTAAAGGTCTGGAAAGGTTTCTGCTTTTGTTCCTAGTACCATTGATTAGGGTGGAGGTTTCACCTCTTCTCAATTATTTATCTGTCAGACTAATATGGTTTTGCTTCTCAGTTTCTGAAAACTACCTGGAATGACTTTCTGTGTACAATCCTAGACACATTCCTGGAATAAGATGATAGTGAAAACTTTTCAGAGTCTTATCAACTGTGACTTGCCATGTTTGTACTGTCATTTACAGGCTTATAGCCCTTAGCCATTATTGGCGATGGATGAAAGCAACCACGCTGGTAAAACCTTTGAGGTCTCCCCAAAGATTTACTTCCTGCATCCCAAGTCTATCTTTTCTTTTTCCACAAAAAAGTGTTATTTCCATTACTTTGCCTGCAAATGCTAAGGCAGAAAAATCAGGGGCAGGAGGAAGAGTGTAAGTAGAAAACTCTTGAAGGTTTTCTGCTAAAAAAAAAAGGGGAAATGATTCTGTTGCACAGAAGTATTTTTCCCTGGCTTTTGTAGCAACAATGTGGGGGAAAAGGTTCTGTTTAGTACTCTTCTCAGCCCATTGGTTCCACAATGCTGGTTGGGCTCTTACTGCATATTCTGTACCACAGCAGCCCAAGATGAAAAGAAAGTTGAATAGACAACTGCAGATGAAAGGGAGGAAAATAAATAACGGGAAAAGGGAACTGTTCCTCATGTACTGGAAAGCATGATAACAACTGGAGAGACAAGCAGGGGAAAGCAGAAAAATGCTCCGGTACTTTCAGCTGCCAGGAGACAAAGATTTCCAAAATATGCAGCCACTGAAAACCCTTTCCTTTATGGAAACCGAAAACACCTTCCTTTGTGTGACATCCACACCACATCCAGTAATTTATTCATACTTAAGTCATGTTAAAACTACAGTAAAGAGTGGTGTAAAGCAAAATAAGTGACAGGCATACCAAGATCTTTTATCCCCCACCTAATCACCCAATGAGATTTACAATCAGGAAGACACCTGAGTGAATTTACTTTTGCTTTATAAAGCTTTCCTTCTAAATGTCATTAAACTATTATAAGAAAAAAAATGGGGTGTATGGACACTGGTGTGTGGACAGTGCTGATTTCCAAATGCAATCAAATCTGTTTGTGTATATGCAGAAGAGATGCTGCAACAGTGTTATGTTTCTTTCCTTCAGAAAACCATCATACTGCAAGTTTACATTTTCATTATTTATTACTTACACAAAAATAAATACCAAATTTAAGAAAACATTGATATTATACAGCTCAATAGAGCAAGAATTTATTCTAGAATGTGAATATCTGTAATATTCACAGTTACTATCATTTTCCTTTCAGGACATAGTTCTTCTGTCAGTAAAGCAACTGAGAAATCGATGGGAATTGTGTCATTACAATAGAAGACAGATTCTGGCATACCAGTGATTTAAAAAGAAAACTGGACTTGCTTCAATACCATGCTTCTAAAAAACATTGGATTTTTTTTTGTTTGGGAAAATTTTTTGACTAACTAAAGTAGGATTCTGTATCTTCTATAAATAGAACATTGTTATCAAGATACTCCAGAATTATATTCCCTCCATTGTACAGTGGATAGTCTTTATCAGATAGCCATGTTTCCAGTGTGTGCTCAAATGGCAAGGCTTCTCCAGAGGCAGCATGGCATAATCTC
The DNA here is from genome assembly GCF_015227805.2 of Hirundo rustica. Taxonomy (NCBI): domain Eukaryota; kingdom Metazoa; phylum Chordata; class Aves; order Passeriformes; family Hirundinidae; genus Hirundo; species Hirundo rustica. The sequence continues at coordinate 28,790,499 of NC_053450.1, read as the reverse complement.
AGTTTCTGTAAGACAAATAGCACAGAAATTAACACCAAGATTTCCCCATCCAAGATGAAATAAGTGGGGTGGGAGAGGCACAAAAGGCCAAAGAAAAACTAAAACCAAAATGCAACAGCCTGGAAAAAGTTTGCTGTTGCTGACTTACCTGGGATGTGGCTTTGTTGTTGTAATTTTTAAGGCTTGCTAAGGAAGCTGCAAAATCTACTACTTTGCCAATACTCCACTTACTACAAAAGAACATGGGTTTGCTTTTCTCTTTGTTCCCTTTTGGTAAAAATACTTGAAAGTAAATTCTTTCTGTCTAGAAAAACATAAAAAATAAAACCAAAAATTATCCACAAAAGAAACGCATTATTCCAGTCATATACATCTATTAAGTCTTTTTTAAGTAAAACATAACTTTCTTAAGTTTTTCAGAAAAAAAAAATTTAAAACTTCAGCCCCAAAATTACCAATTGAAATTTGTTTTATTCCATCTGGACAATTATACTGCAAACTATAAATGACCAAGATCATCAAATTCAATCCTCTCCAGCTGTAGGTGTATACAGGATGGACAAGAAGTTCTTAAAGGTGGAAAGAACATCTTTTCCTACCAGTCCCAAAGCACATTATTAAATACAGACCTGAAGAGATATCTGCCCTTGTGAGAAAAAGGTGAGTTTGAATAAGCAGTATTTAGTTTTGGCAGCAGTATAATGTCTCAGACTGGAATGCAAAAGCAGTTAGAGCAGTTCAGTGTACTAGAAATGCCGCCTTCACAAACCAGCATTCAAATCATGACCAGCTAATCCATTATCCTGTACTGTATCCTCCTTTTATGTACTAAACATTCTTTCTACTAGACTGAAAGATTTAAGAAATGTCAAGAGTAATCTATGAGGGAGAGATTCTGAATGAGATTGGGGTAAAATATAGCAAGCATGACTGCTATATATTCATCATTTAGGATCATCCTTGCTGAGTCAAAGCCAGAAACTATCAAACAAGACAGAAGTCTTCTTTTTAAAGGATTTATTTGTGGATTCCCTAGGAACATATGGAACTACCTCAACCATGTTCATAAAACTGACTCTGAATTTAATCCTGTGCTTTTTCCTTGAAATTTGAGTGTTCTCCACACAGAAGAAAAGAGAACCATGTCCTGGAGCTATCCCTTGAAACATCAGAAAATATTAGTAACTGGAGTAAGTTTCTGTAAGTTTCTTATTCAGTTGTTAAGGTAAAATTGGAGCTCTCTTTTGTCTCCCTGCATTCCCCCAAACCAGCAAATGCAACCAGGAAACCTAAGATATTCTGTGAACTACATTCAGGGGAACACCCAGTGGGCTATGAAAACAATTGAAGAAACAATGCCAGGGCCTCCCACAGGAGGTCACCTTTTCTGGGGTCCAAATGGATTGTGGGCGGGAAGTAAGCCCCCTGGTACACTTGGCAAATTCGTCATGTTGGACTTCTCCCTTGAACACCCGAGGAGTGGTGCTACACCCTTACTGGAGATAAAATAAGGAAGGCTTAGGGAAAGCCTTGCTTGTGGTAAAGCTGATGGTTTTACCACTCCGGCAGGATTTAATCAACAGTTTGCTGACATTCCTATGCCCTCTGCTGTGCAATTTGACAATAGCAGTCATTAAAAGAAAAAAAAAAAAACCAAAAAAAACCAAACCCTGGAATGGTAGGATGATCATGGAGTTGACTGTTCCTCAAAGTAATGGAGGAGTTAAGAAGTGGAACAGTCCACTAAAATGAGCTCTAGGGCAAAGTTTCCTTATGGGGAAGTGGGGTAAAACCCTACTTAAAGCTGATGTTTAAAATAACCAGTAGACATTCACCAGATGCCCAGTGGAAGAAGCTCATTTTCCTGCTCTCCAACCAGTAAAATGTCTAATAAACCCCCTACCGTCAGCCTTTCTCTTTCTTCAGGGAGACAATGTTCTTACTAACTACTCTTACGAAATTTAAAATACCTGTCTGTCCCTTTACTAACTCCCAAAGTAAAGGACACATGAAAAACTGTTTCTAAATCAGGACTCAGTTTACCTTCACTAAGGTTTGGATAATTCCCAAGAATGAGTAATTTCTTATAATTTCAGGAAATGAGTAAATCTTGGACACTTTTTTTTTTTTTTTGAACAAACTAGAGTATGCCCAAGGAATCATCATTTTACCTTCATAGAAATCTCAGCTGTAAAAAGATGATCACAACACCCACGGTATTGTACTGACCATTATCTGTACCTCCTTCCCCCCTGTTTCAGGAATGGGATGATAACCATGTCACTCAGTTTATGAAAATCATTTCTCAAATGGGTTTTTTATAAATACAAATGGTGTTGTATATACAACACCCTCAATCTTCAGATGCTAATTCTGGGTGAGTAGCTGAATCTGCACCTGAAATATCTTGCTACCAATCTAAGTTGGCATACTTATCCCCCTATACTCTCAAAATTAGCAAACTCAAACTTTTAAGTCACATTCTTATAATAAGACTACATTGTCCACTACAATGCCCCAACATATGAATTCAGACTGGGTGGGAAAACCAAGCAATTACATGTTACAGGGCTAGATGATCTGAAATATTGATATTGCTAGCCAAGTATTAAGATGTGACACTATCTGCAAAGGGTCCAGGTGATAAGGAACCACAAGCTAAGATGTGCTATAAAATTCTGCGCTGTGTTACTTACAAAATTGTGCTACAGCGATTCTAGAAATTCTGTTCTAGTCTAATAATAAAATTCTAGGCTCTACTGATCATCAAATTCTGCTAAAAGAGTAAGCTTTAGTACAACTTAGTGCTGTCATCTTTCTGCCAAGAATCCCCAAAAGACCCTGTTTGTCTCTGCAATGCTATGTGACAGCCATGTGGCAGGCAAATACATTTCTGCTATAAAATAATAGAATTTGACTCCACTGCTCCAAACCCCACACAGACATCTTATAACAGACAAAAGACTCATGAGATTGCTTTTGGGTACCAGGCTGAAATATACATTTAAGGAATTGTGGTCTTGAAAAATTAAATCCAAAACCAAGCTGAGGGAACTCCATGAAGATCAAGCAATTTAAAAAACTTTCCAGTTCCTTTGAGAATTCAGTTATTGAAAACAAACATCACTGACCTGAGGTAAGGACTTGTCCCCACATGCGTGCATTTTCAGTTTCATTAATGCCACTTTTGCTGCTGTCTCACTGTTTTTTGCTCCTTTACGTTTTTTGCTTTTCACTTCGTCACTTTTTTTGGAATCTGAGAGCAATATTATTCCTGTTAGTGTGATCATTCTGACAGTTTCCTGAGCATATTATATGACATAGACCCACTTAGTGTGTTTGGTCTCACTGTACTGCCAAGGATCCCATCCCTTTTCGTGTCTGTTTATATTCTCCCAAAGTCAGGTATAAGATTTTTTAGTTCTAGCTGAATTCCTTTACATTGAAAGGTAGATGAACATTATGACCATGTAAACACAGGCTGCAAAAAGCCAAATAGATACAAATTCTTAAGTTTCTACCCCTGTGGCCATCACAGCCTTCCTATGTCAACAATTTCAGGTCCTCCTTTCTACACATAACCCCACTGTTCAGCTGGACAGTGCTGTTCATTCTCTTTCCCATCCTAAAGCTTATTTAAAACCTGCAAAACATCACATGGTAGAATCAGACTTTTCTGGACATTTTGATTGTGTAGGTGTGATCTGAGCAAACTGACATGCACATCCAACACAACTGCATCATTTGCACATGAATTATTACGTAAATAATAATGGCTAGGTACAATTCACTCTATTATAGTACTTGACTTGTAGAATGACAACAAGACAATAATTCTGAAAGAAACCTGTGCCCCATTTGTTTTTTAGAGATTCTTGTGCTGTTGTATTGGCTCAGTTTAGATGAACAGTATTAAATGCTAACATGCAAGTTTAGGGCTATTTAACCAAGGAACTCCCATCCTTTGGGAGTTCTCATTTGGTCACACCTGGCCCCTCAAAGGAGGTCAGAAGCTGAAAAAATATAAGAAAAAGAATATATATCCCTCTGTACTTGCCTATAATATCTTGAACAAGTTGCTGGGTGGCAGCCATTCGAGGTTTTGGCGTGTCCAGCTTCTCACATTCATGGTCTGACTGATGACGATGTCTGTAAACAACAAAGTGAAACTTCTATTGCTTTTTCCATATATTAGTGAATGAATATTGATGTTCCACTCACCTGAGACAAAAATGTTTTTCACAATAAGGACATAACACTGGCAAAAGCTCCTTTCCATTGCAGTCCTTGTATGAGCATGGGTAAGATCTGTGCTGATCAGGTTTCACATTACTGTTTCTTATGTTCACCTAGGAGTAAGTAGAAAATATTTTGTATAAATAAAGATACTACACATGTAAGTTACCATCCCAGCTTTCTCAAAGATCTGTGCTAGCTCTCCATTTTATGGGCAAATCTGGTCCAGCTATTCTCTCCTACTTTTGCCCTGGTTATGTTTAACTCAGAGGCACAAAAATAACTATCATCCTACTCAAAGTCAGTTTACTCCTGAGAGGAAGAAAAAGAGCAGATTCATTTTTTTTAAGCTTTTTGCATTCTCAGTTAAATAATTCATATTTATATAGCATATGCATTCCTCTAGTCTGAAAACACACAGCTAAATTGCATGGAATTTTAATTAAAGGCTATCATTTTATTATTACTTTACCTCAGGACACCCATGAGCATCCCGGCTCCTGTGCTGAAGGCTTTGAGGAAAAAGAAGAAAATAACACACAGTTATCAACATTCCAGGAAAAAAAAAAAACCAAAAAACCTGCATGTGAAAACATTTAAGTGTTTAAAGAGTATTCTGACAAGTTTTATCATAGGAAAACTTCAACTAGATAATGAATCTTCTCCAAAGTTTGTTCTATGCTATGGAATCTTGAATGGATAGATCATATTCTTTCTCAGAATGTAAAACATTCAGCTTTTGGAATTTATGCCTCAAGATAAACCATTTCAAGAGAATAAGACATTAGCATGCTTAAGAGTTCAGTTCAAAGCAACCAGAGTTTGTCTGTTTTAATGGATTTTCAATCACCTTCCATAATGGCAGAAAGCCCTTGAAGGCTTCTGGTATGTTAGAAGTGAAATCTGCCCCCAGTCTCTGAGTTTCCTCTCAGGCTCCCTCTGCTAATCTGAAGTATCAATCAAAGTGCAGGCCCAGATTTCAACCTTGCAAGAAACCTCTAATTTTTTCAAGAATAAAACAATTAGCCACCTCCTTTTGTGACAAGGTCACCCATTTAGTTCATATTGCCAGCAGATGTGGTGTTTTGCATTTTAGCAAAGCTTTTGACATTGCCTCTTGGAGCATCCTTTTGGAAAAAGGTCCAGCATACAGCTAGGTAAGTCTGATGGGTGAGCAACTGGCTGATGGTTTAGGCTCAGAGAGTCACAGTTAATGCAATTGCTTCAATCTGGTAGCCAGTGGAGTTCCCTAGGGCTGTTTTAGGTCCAGTGCTCTTTAATATCTTTATAAATTATCTGGATACATATTATGGTTGCCAACCATACTAAACTAGGAAAAGCTGTGAATTCCCTTGAGGGTGGAGAAGTCAAACAGATTCTGTATAGACTAGAGAGCTGGGCAGACACCAACTGTATGAAATTTAATGAAAGCAAGTGTGAGGTTCCTCACTTGGGATGAAGAAATCCTGGTGACCAGCATACAACATGAGGAAATGGAAAGAAGCTGTATCACAGGAAGTTCAGGTTGAATATTAGGAAAAGGTTCTTAGAGAGGGTGGTTGGGCACTGGAACAGGCTCCCCAAGGAAGTGGTCATGGCATTAAGCCTGTTGGAGTTCAAGGATTGTCTGAATGACACTTAGTTGTATGCTTTAGTTTTAGGCCTGTGAGGAGTGGGGAGTTGGACGTGTTGACCCTTGTGGACCCCTTTCAACTTGAGATACTTTGTGATTCTATGAACTTACCAAAAGATACCTGAACAGCCATCACATACAAAGGGAAGAAAATCTGAAACAAAGAGATTTGTTTTCAGTTAAGACAAAATGCTTGTTGTTTTGCTTAATAGTTTCTAGCTTAATTTTCACATGATTAACTTTTGCTTACCAACATAATAGGGTAGGTATCTTTATAATAATACTTAGCAACTGCATCTACACTTTAGGTAGAAGTGGTTTTTGTTAACTCCCCTAATTAATATTACAGAAAAACATATGAGCAGGTAAATTATACTTATATACATTCCAGAAGTTGGAAATAGGCTTTAATTTTTCTTTTTTTCAATATCAAGCTATTACACTGGAACATATGGCTAGCCATCAAAATTACTAGTTATGTTAAAAACTGAATTTATTGTGAGACCACTCAGAACACTATTTAGTGACAGTGGACAATTTACATTTTTTTTAACGGGTGGCCGACTGAAGGAGATGCTGGCTCTTTGGAAGGGAGAGCATCTCCTCCACTGGACAGTCACAATGACCCTGCCCCTTCTTCACATCATATTGTCCATACTGTCCTTGGCTGATTAAAATTGCACACACAACCTAAGCCTCTGTACACAACCCCTGCCTACCACGTAAATTCTTACAGATCAAATCACTAGACTCTGCCGAACTCTACCACATCATGAATGGCAGCAAATGCCAGGTCCTGTCCATTACTCTGCTTCTCCATGCTTCGGATTTTAGATGCTGACAGACCACCACGCAACGGGACCAGGCAGCTGAGGTCACGATCATCTCAATCCCTTCATCTCTGAGTGGTCCCTCAGAAAGCTTTCAGTACAGGCGGTTCTTGCAGCTTCTTTCTGAGAGGTTACATTTCCAGTGACACTTTCCGAGATCACTGAGGGCAAGTGTGAGGAAGGGGCAGGCGGGCTATTAACCACCCAGTGATACAGCCCAGGTGACAGGCGCTGGTACTGGACCGTGCAGGGCTGCAGCCCCATAGAGGAGTCCCCGAGCGGGGGGAACGCCCCTCGCAACCCCCGCACCGTCCCCGGCCCGCCATCCCGCTCCCCTTACCGAGCTGGCGGCAGTCGGGCACGCCGCAGTGCTGCCCCACCTCCAGCTCCGCCATGTCCGCGGCGCGCAGGAGGCGGAGAAGCGGCGGGGCGGGCGGGGCGGCGCTGCGGAGGGGCCGGCGGGACCCGCCCCGGAGCGGGCGGGGCACGGGCGGGCCGGGGGCCAGGCCCGCGCTGGGCTGGGCCGGAGCCGTGGGTGTGCCGGCGGGACAGGCTGCTTCACCGGGCTGAGAGCAATCTGCTCTGAGCAACCTGCGTCGGCCCAAGCATCAGACTTCAGTGGGCCCAGAGCTGCGGCTGGTGCTCCTCAGGCTGTTCCAGGAAAAATAAAAAAAGGGCATGTTTTGTGTTGTCTTATTTGTGTCGCTATTTGCGTTGTCCCTGGACGCAGAGGCTGTTCCTGGAGGCAGAGCGGAGGTAGCCCGGCTTCCCGAAGCACTTCATGCACCCTGTAACCTGTTGGATTCCCTGAGGTTTCCTTAGCGGCGCACCCCACCACTTTTTTTAAAAAAAACACGTTCCTTCAGAATTTAGGGTTATTTTCCGAGCCCTGACCCGCGTGCACGCCTCTGCCCCGAGGGTAATGCCCTCCCTGCGGTATGTCTCCAATTCTGGGCTCCTCACAGAGAAAGACATGGAGCTCCTGGAGAGGATCCAGCAGAGAGCTACAAAATTTATCAAGGGAATGGAACATCTTCCTTCGGATGAAAGACTGAGAGAGTCGAGCCTCTTTAGCCTTGAGAAGAAGCGACTGAGAGGGTGCCTCACCAATGTCTATAAGCATCTTACTGGAGGGTGCCAAGAGGCTGGGGGCAGGCTCTTCTCCGTGGTGCCAAGCAATAGGACGATGCAATAGAGACTGAGCCGCCTGGATGCAATCCTGTGCCATGTGCTGTAACATGACCCTGCTTGAGCAGGGAGGTTGGAGTAGACGACCCGCTGTGCGTTCTGCGATTCTGTGACATGGGAAAAAAGTAGGAGGAAAGCATAAACTCGGCAGCCGCCTCCTCAGCGCCGGCCCGTCCCGGAACCCTGCGGCTGCCCCGCGGAGCTCGCCGCCTCCTCCCGCCGCTCTGCTCGGCGCTGGCTGAGGGCAGCGGCAGCGCGGCCTCCGCGGAGCCGCCCCCGGGCCCGCCCCGCCGCCAGGTGCGGTGCCGCCGCCGCCCGTGGGCTTAGGGAGTGCTGTCACGGCGTGTGTGGGGCAGGGAGGCTCCTGAGGACCGGGCTGGCCAGACCTTTCCGTCGGCGGGTGCCGAGCCGGGATCGCCGCCATGAGCAAGATCTCCAAGTTCTTCAAGGGGGGCGGCTCGGCCGCCTCCAAGGGCCGCGGGGGTCCCTCGCCGCAGGAGGCGCTGGCCCGGCTGCGAGAGACGGAGGAGATGCTCAGCAAGAAGCAGGAGTACCTGGAGACGCGGATCGAGCGGGAGCTGGCGGTAGCCCGGCAGCACGGCACCAAGAATAAGCGAGGTGAGTGCGGGCCGGGCCCCGCGCGGTTAAATCGCGGGGCTGGAGCGCCCTGGGTACGGGGGGGACTCGGATCTCGTCGGGGCTGTGGCTGGGCCGGGTCACCTGGCTCCGCAGGTGCAGTGTGGTTCGCCTGTGGGCTCCGAGTGAGGAGCGCCGCACCCGAGGCGCGATGGTGGGTTTGGGTCTTTGGCATCTATTAGCGTTTAATGAACTGTGGATTCACATAGCGGGATGGGAATCTGTCATTCCCCACAAATTTTACTATCTGCGGTTTCCTGTGCGATTCTCCTGTTCGTGCTCTGAACCACAGTCGGTGCAGGTAGTGGCTGCATACGGAGGGCAAAGGTACTGCTCCTCAGCGAGGGGAGGCAATCCCTGTTTGGGGGCCGAGCCTTGGCTGAACGAGATGAAGGATGTGCGGATCTCGTGTATAGTCGTGAATAAATGCACATTGTCCCCATTGCTGGCAACTGAGGAACAAAGTGATGCAATACTCTGTCCAAATCATGTAAGAAGTATATGATAGCATTAGTGACTACTGCTCTGGGGCGCTGTTAGCTACAAAGGAGAGCATGCTAAGGGTTCAGAAGGTCTGGCTCCTGTGTATACCGATGTTGTCATCCCTGGGAAGCAAATGATGGTAGTCAGTGTCTTAGGGATATACAGGCCTCTGAGAAACAAGTTAATTACTTCCTGAAGTCACATGGAGGCCTATTTGTCTACTCTGTGCTGTGTTTTAATTTAAATGCTTCAAAACAGAAGAAGAACATTTTGAATTAAAGATTTGTGATGTAACAAGAAAGTAGGTCTTTTGCCTGCTTGTTCTGTTACTCAGTAATTTAAAAAATAATGCCCCGTAACTTTGAATTTGTGTGGAGCTGTGTGTTAGAGGGGCCCTGCTTAGCCATCTAATGTATTTTTAATACTTAAGCATTTAATAATTATCAGAAAAAGGCAGTTTAACTAAACTAACTTTTAGTTAAAATGGATTTAAAATCTTGGGTCAAGATGGACAGATTTGAAGGCACAGTTGGGAGAGTAAAGTTAGTTGAGAGCTCAACTGAGCTGCTCATGAGGATGGGAGCTCTCACAGTTGTCCCAGTTGCACAGTCTCTACTCCCCTGGCTTCAGCTGAAGTGTCTCTTGGTCCCTTGTCCAGGTAGTGGCACCTCTGTACTGTCACAGTGAGCTAGTTCAGGAAGGTGATCCAGCTGGGAGCTAATGGGACAAAGTGGCCGGGCAGCTCCTGGAGCTGAATTTATTGTGCAAAAGCCTGAGCTGCAGGGCTGGTGCAAGAAAACAGGTTGGTTTCTATGACAGTAGCAATTCCTGGTTAAATCCAGACATGCTGCTCTGGAACTTCATCCCAAACCTGAACTATAAGCTGGCACATTTGCGGAAAGAAAAAGCATTTCCTGCCTCGCTCCTGCCCTTGTGCTGCTCCCTTCCTTTCCCTTAGCAGAGCTCCCTGAAGGGTGTGTTTCCAAAAGCTGGATATTGTAAAATATTGTGTTTTCCTTTGTCTGGGTTATTTTTTACCCAGGATGGTTTAAGTTCCACTTATCCAGTTGACCTGGTAGCTGCATGAGAGCTTGTGCACCTGTGAAGGAGAGAATGGGGTGCAGACAGGAATGAAAATTTGTTGGGAAAAGGTGGATCTGTTTGTTCTTTAACTCAGCTGGTTGAGGGTGGTTTCAGGTGTGTGTTGGCCTTTTGCTTCGGGCATGCAGCATTTGATAGTTGAAGCTTTTCTCTCATATTGTTGTTTCCACTACAGTGCTCAATGTGCAATTGCCCTAGTTTTTATCTATGAAATTGTTCATGGAGTCGTATTGCAAACTGTAGTGTTGAGCTCACCATGGTTAAAAATAACTGCCTTTTATTTTGTCATTTGCTCAGGGACCAACAGTTAAGAGCAGTAAAGAGGCAAGAGTAGGGCTAGAAGTGCTGTGTGGCAGTTGTCATTCATGCCAAAAATGGTTCTAAAACCAAAATGGGACAACGTAAGTATAGTCAGAGTATGAGTATGAACCATATATTGTTTAAAATATAACCTTGCTGTGTCAAAGTGCTAGCAGGATAGTCAGTGAACTTAAGTCCTCAATAATATATCTTCATTTGATATGTCAGTTGCTTTACAGTTTAATTACTGTTGATTTACATTGACAGCATATGAACTAGTGTACAGCACTGTATAGTTCAGAGAAAATCTGTGCTAACCACCATCTTTTGTAACATTATGTAAACATACACATAAATGAGAGAAAAAAGGTTTTACTCGACATTGCCTTGTTGAAGTGAGTGTTTCAGAGGGACATCACTGGTAATTTTAATGTAGTTTTTTTCTTCATTGCATCTGTGTAGAAGCCGATGGAAACTAAAATGGGGCTGTCTGCAACTGGAGAAAGATGTATTTAGGGATAGAAAATGCACCAAGTTAGCATGATATCACTTGATTTTTAAGTGCATGAGTCTGAGTCAGTTGCATCAACACAAGTGAGAGCAGATTCAAGCACCAGCAATTTCTCATGACTTCATATGACTCTTGAATGGGTTTTCATGTGACATCAGTAGGCTCAACTTGATTTGAAAGCTGTAATGTGTTAGCTATGCCAGAGATGTGAAACATCACTGAAATACTCCTGCATTTTCCTTTATGAAGTATTTCTGCAGTTCCTGTACCTAATCTGAAATTAGCTATACTTTTGAGGTGATACATTTCCAGCATTCCCCATTAATATCTGATTGTAACTAGACCGCTTCAGGGTTGTTTGCTGAAATTCCTCCTGAGGAGGCTGTGTCATGAGAAGCAATATCTTTTTCACAGTTTGCACTGACTTCTAATGTCTCTCCATTCCAAGGACAAATTATTTTTTAATGTCTTGCTGTACTTTTTGGTGGTTTCTCAGTTTCAACCAGTGCATAGCTGCCAATTCCATCTGCATATTGGCTTTTCTTCTCCATTATTTTGAAGGACGCAGAAGAAAATGTAAAGAACAGGAAGTGATACTGAATATTTGAGAACTTTGTTCAAAAGGAAATGTGTTTTCTGAAGCATGCCTGCAATTGTGAAAGTAACATACACATGAAGGTGTGTTGTTTCAGCCCAGTGTCTTTCACAGATCATAAAAATATTAAAAAAGTAATAAAAAGTATAAAGTTAAGATAAGCCATCCTGAATAGGATTAAATCTTAACCATAAAGAACCACATAGTACTACTGAGGACAAAACCTATGAAGAAAGTGGGAATAACAGGGAGGAGCTGCTAAATATGTTGTGTGTTATGTTTGGGCAGGGCTGATGTAGCCGTGTAGCATTCCTTTTCAATGAGTTAGGTGTAACCAGGAGGCTCTGGAAGCCAAACAGTGATGCAGTAGTTGTGTGCTGTGATGGACAGGAGAGTCATGCCTACGGCAGGCTGTGGGACAGGTTGGGAGTGAGGGTTTCTGGCAGGGACATCAAGGAAGGCCCTTGGTGTGTCTTTGCTCTGTGAGTTACAGTGATTGTTCTCTGACTTTGCTGATCACATTTCAAGTGTCTTGCCATGAACTGGAATACTTATAACTGGTCCAGCTCGTTATTGTTCTTGATTTAGCTCCTCAGTTATAACTGCGTGTGGCTTCCTCCACAAGGCTTTAAGGATTATGAAGTGCTGATAATGAGCCTAATTAGGGTCCTGTGATTTTTATGGCCTCAGCAGCACTGCCTTCGGTTGTCCCTGGAGTGAGAAAGATCGAAGCTGCAGTCCACAAATCCCTTGCAGGTCTGAGATGGAGGTTTGTGAACTGATACTTTCACAGTGGTGTTACACCTTCAGAAGAAACGCTCTTTTCCTACTTCAGTAGTTTCCTCATGGGAATTATAAGTATTATTAGACAATTGTTTTATTTCTGCTTCAGAAAATGATGAGATTGTTGGTGCTTTCTGTACTGATGGGTTTTGGCAGTGGTCTTGACAGGTAAAGGTGGTATTGTTGCACTGTTGCTTTTCAGTCTGATCTGTCATGAAATCATGAGAAGGGTGCCACCTCTTGACGACAACTCTTTCTCTGTCATTACTTCTGTTTTTCCTTTTGAAATCTGGATATTCAGCGTGGCCAGGATTCTTATTGCCCAGCTGGCCTTTTCTGCTTCCTTAATAAAGTGTCAGCATTGTAGTGATATTGGAAAAATGCCCTTCTATATGTTAGTAAAAGGAGTTCATTAATATGCAAATTTAAACTGTCATCACAGTCTTCTTTTGTTCCAGACATCTTGACTATAAAATAAAATCTTATATTAAAAGCAGTGGTTCCTAATCTATGAGCTGTATCCTGCTTACTGGACTCAGGAGTACAGGAAATGTGCTAAAGTCCAGCCAGCTGCTGACCATTATAAAATTCAGGAGTTGAATTGGCTTCTTTGGAGCACAAAAGAAAAAGTGTATGAGACTGCTTTTGTTTTTCCTTCCTGGAGAAGCCCTCCACCTCTTCCTGAATTAATTGGTGTTAATTACACTTGCTTCGTCAGATTCTACCTCTGCTCAAACTCATCCTCCTCAGGCTGTCTTCCTTCTTTGAGATCTTTGGAATGGGGAACACCATTTTTCAGTGCCATTCTTAGACCTTCAGTGAAGTGAGTTTGTATTCTCTGCTCAATTTAATTATATTTTAATAGATACATTCTTCTCCGGTTTGGTAATTAGAATGCCATAGCATTATAAAGTGGAAGCATTTCAATCCTGTAAGACTTGCACACAAATTTAAAAATTATTGTAATATGCAGTAGAAAAGCACTAAAAGTTCTAGGTACTTTGTAAAACACAGAAAAATAGATTTCAAATTACAAGAAAATTATCATAAATTAGTGATAGGAGATACTTTAGCAAAATACTCTGCCATAAAGAGCATTCATTTAACACAAATCAGGAAAATCATATAGTGTAGTGTGAGAATTTATAATGCTTTGGCTGATAAGGAAGGAGTATGAATTTATTTCTTAAGAAGTGCTTTATTCTGTAAGTCACTGTAAGAAGGAAGATAATATGTTGCACCACTATAATAAGGAAAAGCTGCTTATGAATGGCTGAAGTCACAGAGAGTTTAGCTTCTCCTGTGTTTTCTTGATTTGGGTGTGGTTTAATTAAATGATCTTCAGGATTTTGTAAACAACTGCTTCACGTGTAACTGAGGAAATCCATTTTCTCAGTGAGTAGCCAATAATAACAGCACCATTGCAGAGTCCCATTTCTGAAGAACACTGACTAGAAAGGCTGCCCCATGGTAGATGCTTGCTCCAGCTGAAGTCTTTCTGCATCAGCTCGTTAGTGGTCCTCAGTCCCCAGGGCCTCAGAGTCCTCTCTGGCCCAACTGGTGTTATGCACGGTGTCAGACTGCTACGTTTGTCTGGAACCTCCAGCTTCCTAAACTAAGAATCCAGAATTTAATTTGAACCAATGGAAGTTAAGAAAGGAAGTAGCTGGTGTCTTAACACTACCAATATTAAGCATAAAAAAGTAGGGAAATAATAAAGTAGGTAAAGATTATTTGGGATTAAATCCAAATTATTTTAGAATTGCCAATGAAAATTTTACAATGCTTACATTTGCCATGTGCCTGACATCATCTGGTGTTTTGCAGTTTCTGCAGAATATGCATGATCTTTGAACCATCCCCCAAAACCTGGGAAAATCTTGGATTTGAATGCTGTGATTAATCTGTTGGGATTGTGGTTGCTGTCCTGAAACATCCCACTGCAGGTGATGGAAGGCATCTTAGCCTGTGTGAATGCCTGTCCTCGTGCAGCTCATGATGAGCAATTTTGATCATGTTGATTCAAGCATTTGTCAACAAAGCATTAATTTTTTTAGTGTGCTGTTACACACTGTGCCCTCCTTGGGGAAATCCTGATTTCATTTGAAAAGTTGTGTACCCCAGTGTCAAGGTTCAGGGTTATTGCAAATGAGCAATTTTTACAGGATTGCAACAGCAGCTGCTGCTGTTGAGTTTGGGAGGCCGCAGGGCTGCTGGGGTTTGCAGGCTCTGAATCTGTTTAAAAAATTAAATGTAGGAGACAAGGGAAGGAATGAGGGTGCTAAGAGCATTGAAAGAAACCCAACAATGGGTTAACTCAGTCTTTTAGTTTTGTTTGGTGGGGTTTTTTTTTGCCTGGCACATGTGTAGTTTGGAAAGGATTGACATCAGGAAATGCTTGTGGCAAAATTGTGTGTGTTCCACACCCTGAGGCCAAGAGAAAGTTCTTTTCTCCTCATGCTTGTCACATACATTTATTCTGGTAATGATTTACTCTGGGCAGAGTACGCTGCTCATAACTTAGTAAATATAAAAGACTAATCTCAACAATTTACAAAGGTAATAGGGTGTAGCTGATTTGACTGTGCCTGTGTCTACAAAGTTCTTTATGTTTTCAAATTCTAAGGTTTAAAGATCACGTTCCTAAGTGATTTTAAGGAATAGATGAGCTAAAAGCTGGAGAAATGCAAAGTCCTTCTCTGCTATAACTCATCTACCTGGCTGGGCCATTTGGGCCCTCTGTTGCACTTCAAGTTATTCCTGCTGAGACAAAGTTTAGAAAGTGCCATTGGTGGAGTTGTGTTTATCATGGCAGATCTTCTAGCACTGTCTTAGGTTTTACTTATGTTTTGCAGCTTATTCTTTTCTTCTCTCTTCTGTTTCCTCCCTTCTGACTTTTCTCTGATGTTTTTCTTTTTCCTTCCCATCTTCCCTGCTTTGCCTGTGTGCACAGGATGGAGTTCAAGATCTCCCACTGTGGAGGAAGAAACTGCTTTTCCTTGTGGCACTAAAAGGAGTTAATCTAAAAGAGGCTTCCCAGCATGTTCATGCAACAGCCTGTTGGTGACTAACAGGCTGCAGATCTGGTGTGGCCAAAGTTTGTCTCCCTCACAGTAAGGTAGGAGGGTGAGAATTATAAATTCTGCAGGTCAGCTTGGTGCTGAACTATTGTCTTTGCATTTGCTATGAAAACACACAGTGCACTTTGCCTCTTCCCATTCCAGCTGCCTTACAAGCACTGAAGAGAAAAAAGAGATATGAGAAACAGCTGAATCAAATTGATGGGACACTTTCGACCATTGAGTTCCAGAGAGAGGCATTGGAAAATTCCCACACCAACACAGAAGTGCTCAAGAATATGGGTTATGCTGCACAGGCTATGAAAAAAGTACACGAAAATATGTAAGTGTTTTCTAGTAGCTTCCAAGTTGAACTTAACTAACCACTTTCAAAATATTCCGTCACTCAGACTGTTGTATCAAGTTAGATAGTTTTGACTTCATTTTTGGTTTGGTCATTGAGTGTCAGGAAGGCTAATAGTGCTACAGTGTTATATTTGGCAGAAAAACATCTTTTCCTAACAATAAATCTAGAAGGAAGTTCACTTAACTAGTGAGATCTGTTTTCTTAAGTCTGTCTTGGCAGTGGAGAGTGGCCTCTGCCTTTGGTTTGTCTAGAAGAAAATCTAGTCATGGAAACTAGGTGGACTCTTTTTCTCAGAATCCATAAGCTGGGACTGTGGGATTCAAAGTACTAATTAGATCCACCCCTTCCCCCCCACCCCACATAAAAAATAAAGTTTTTTTTCATATGTCCTATATTGTTTCAGGGGGTGTTTTTCTGCCTGAATAAACAGAGTTAAATCAGAAAGGTTGTTCTGGAAGAAATAAACAGGAATTGAAACAATAATGAAGTTAACAATAAGGGGAAACCTTTAAATGGGGGGCAATTCTGTTAAGTTCCCCACAGTTCTGGTGAAAGCTTAACATCAAAAAAGATCCATGAAATCATAGAATAGTTGGGTTCAAAGGGACTTTTAAAGATAATCCTGTCCAAACACCCTGCAGTGAATAGGATCATCTTCAACTAGATCAGGTTGCTCAGACTCCGTCCAGCGTGATATTGGATGTTTCTAGTGATGGGGCATCCACCATTTCTGGCAACCTGTGCTAGTGTTTCACCACCCTCATTGTAAAAAACTTCTTCCTTGAATCAAATCTAAATTGACTCTCTTTTGGATTAAAGCTGTTACCCTCTGCCCTTCACAACAAGCCACGTAAATGCTTATCCCCATGTTTCCTATAAGCCCCCTGTAAGTACCAAAAGGCCTGTAAAGACACTGACCTTGGGGATCTGCCCAAGGGCTGTGACTGGCTGGCAGAGGTATGAGGAGCACGGAGAGGGAGAGACACATTCTGCTGCAGTTTGACTTTTGTTATAATCCCAACATGGAAGTAGCTGGACTGGGTGTAGGTGAGGGAAAATGATTCCCTGTGAATTCTGCTGTTTATAGAGTCAAGGGCATAAAACCAAATAGGCTCTGTTCAAGTGAGTGTGTTCTGTAGGATTTGAATGATACATCTTTAAAAAAATGTTTCCATGTTACTTTGCCAGGGATTTGAACAAAATTGATGATTTGATGCAAGATATCACTGAACAGCAAGATGTTGCCCAGGAAATTTCAGATGCTATCTCAAACCGAGCCACCTTTGCTGATGAGTTTGATGAGGTTAGTACTTTAGGCCTCTGAGGTTTAACTCCATATTTGCTGTGCAGTGGTTTGTTTCTCAAGAAGTGTGGAGATAAAATTCCTTGGTCCTAGCTTACCCTGTCTAGAACAACTATATAATTTTAATGTAAATATGAAAATTAAATAAAACTATTATATACAAAATATATAATGTAGTAAATAAAAATCTGCAAATGTAAAAATATAAACATTATTTTTATTTTTGGATAAATTTTAAGAAAAGCATTTTTAACTGCACTCCTGTAGTTATTATTCTCATTTGAGCCTTGGAAGAAGGTCACTAAAACATGTAATTTGTACTAGTCCGAGTGGACACTGAAACATACAATTTTTTGTTGCTCCAAATAGACATCCATTTGACTTAAGTGCATGGCCTTATGTCATAGACAGGCTGCTGTTCATAATTCTGAATATCTGGACCATTTTTTAAGATCATTTTTGGTGCTTGGAGATGCAGGTCCTTTCCCTGTTGCCCAGACCACAGAAGTAAATCTGATAGGTAGAAGTAACCCCTGTTGGAGGCAATAAGGTTTCATTCTAAATCTCTTTTCTTCTGAAACCCCCACAAGGTATTTAGGACCTTCTCAAAATTTGTTGCAGGAGCTTTCATCCAGTGCTCCCAGATTTGATTTTGTACATCTAAACAGGAAATAACTTATTTCTGATCCAACAATGGTTGAGGACTCAATCGTCAAGGTTACTCAAAACTCTTGTAGTCTGTGGAATGCAGAGATGGGTATGAAGCTCAATATCACAACCAGTTTTGTTTTGTTTTTCAGTTTTGTTTCAAAATGGCCAAGCACTAAGAATCATTTGAAGAATATCCTGAATACTCAAACCATTCATTCTGTTCCCAACTAATTTGTTCCTATGTGCCCAAATGGACAACAAAGAAAAATATAAATGCTATATTGCACATATTTGCTTGATTGTGAGGAAGTTTCATTGAACAGTTCTAATTTGTTGAAAATAAGAATAATTCTTTGGATTTTGTTCCTATTACCTGCTTTCCTGTATTTCCACTTTGAATGTAAATAGACTTTCCAAGAAGCATTTAGTCATTAATTGCACAAGGAATGGGATTTGGCCCGAGCTTCAAACAAATTGAAAAACATCCTGCCACCCCAAAGAGCTGTACAGTGCTTAACCTTTTAGAGTCTAGGCTTAGTAAGCATGTTTTAGATTGCTCTGGAAGTTCCTAAGGGATACCCGTTGAAGCTGATGTGCACTGTTCCTGTTTGGGAAATAAGCTCCTGTCGCTTGGAGCATCATTGTACCAGCTTTTGCATAGGAGCCTAATACTTACAGCACTTCTCAGTAACTGGGAAACCTTGCTTGCAGGCTACTGCGCCTTAAGTGTGCTAGAATCAGTGACTTAATTGCTGGGATCTAAGGTGGTTTGTTGAAGGATAATATTTAATTTTTAAATTTAATTTAATTTTAATTAATTTTTTTGAAAGGATGTTTTTTCCATGCATTTGGATGCTTTTTCTCTTCACATGTAGTGAGACCATGGAAGCATGTGATTTCTCCTGCTCCAGACAGGCACAGAAGCATAAGAGCTCTTTCCCCCGGGCTGGCACAGTGTATGTTTGCCTTAAATTATAAAACCATGAGAAAGTAAATTCACTTTCTCATGGGTATAAAGTCCTGTGGTAGCTATGCAACCATCATTTTAACTTCTACATTGGTGATAAATGAAGTATAACGCTTCCTTTCTTTGGGAAACTTCAGCCCAGGAATCAGTTCCTTGCTGTTTTTGAAAAGCATACAGCCTTTTTATTTTTAGTGTTGTACGATTTGATCATCTGTCCAAATCAGCCTCTGCACCTAAAAGCCCACGAGTACTGTGTGTTTCAAGAGTGTGTAACAGGACCCAGGAGGACAGTTTTGATTCCAATGCTGCTTTGAAATCACACATAATCCTGCACTTATGTGATAGGGCCAAAGAATAACATTTAATGACAGTCTGCCTTATAACCAGTGGAAGGTGTTTGCCTTTTAAAATGGGAAAAATGGCACATTAAAGTTAGAATCCATTGAAGAATACAGGCTCTAGATTTGGAACAAGCCTGAGCACAGCAGAGAGGCTTTTTACTCCCATATTTGCCTTTTTGGCATGTATTGTACTGCTATGAGTTTTGTTTCTAAGTTTACTCCTTGTCCTGTTTCTGTCATTGTCCTATTTTCAATGTTCAATTAAGGTTTACTTAATTGCCCATACTTAGTTAAAATTATACGTTTAATATGCTGTTTCTTGGTATGTCCTTTCAGGTGTAAACGTTTTTTTCAGTAGTACTTTGCTTCATGGAGGTTAAATGTGCCCTTGCGTGTGATCACTGTCAGTATTTATAAATAATGTTTTCCTTGAATTTAGGATGAGTTGATGGCAGAACTGGAAGAACTGGAGCAAGAAGAACTGAACAAGGGAATGAGAGATGTCAGGTTGCCAAGTGTTCCGTCCACATCGCTGCCTTCTCGCCCTGGTAAAATGCCTGCTTGCCATTTTACATTTCTCATGATTAAGCCATGCTGTGAGAAAGGGGAGAGGAGGAGAGGATTTCAGATATGCATTTGACTCTGTTATAACTTTCAAAATGTTATAAATTCCTTTTCCTATTTTTGTATCTGCTTAACAGACAAAGCAGAGTGGGATTCCATCTTGCTCTGTGAAAACATTTAGGACCAAATTGTCTGTAGATTTGGGGTGACAAACTCAGGGAACTTGACCTTGCACATATACTGTTGAATCTCCTACTGGAATGTAGTAAGATCATTGAGGAATGATCTTTTTTTACCTCTTCTTTTTCTTCTTTTTGGCAATTAAATCCTTAGTCTCTTTCAATTAGAGTCTGACCTAGATTCCAAATGTTTATGTCATAAAGATCCAGCTTTGCAGGGTAGTGGTTTGATATTTTCCGCTGGTATTTTAATTAGAAATGAAGGAGGCATTGGGAAGTACATATTTAAAGACATATTTCCATTCCTTTGCTTTCTTTCAACGGAACAGGTTTATTCCTGATACTAAGCTCTGGTTTTATTTTTCTGTGGTTCCGCCCTGTTCATTTTGAATTCAGCCAGAGGCAGTCAACTTTTACACTTCTCACTGTCAGCTGAAAGACGTGCTGTGTGCTGACATGAGTAAAAGTACATAAATACTTGATGGTAAGGACAGCACACATGTGACACAGGTTGTTTATGGTTTCTGCTGCAGAACAGGTTGCCTAGACCAGCTCCATATCAGATACTATGATATGTGTTTTGGCAGATGGCACTTAAATCCTGAGAAGCAGTTTAAAACATTCAAGCTGAAACTGTGGCCTCATCTACTCAATTGCAGAACAGCTAGTTTAAAAAAAAAAAAAAAAAAATTAGAAAAACAGGGAAAATTCAGTCTGGCCATTTATGATTTGTTTATACATTGTCTTCCAGATATCCAGCTGTGCCAGTTGACATTTTCATTAAACCCAGACCATTTCCATGTGCTTCTTGCTGTTTTAATTTTCTACTTCATCCATTTGCATGGCTGCTTGAGGCAAGATGAACTGGTTACAATTATATAGTTCAAGGTTGTGAAAAACTGGCACATGTTTTCTGAAACTTTCTGCTTACTGTTACACAGCAACAGCAAAGTCAGACCAGTTGATGGATCTATAATGCTTCTTATTGGAGATGAGGGAACTGCAATGGAGAGAGGCGTAGTGACCTTCCCCAGTGACACAGTGAACCTGTGACTCTTGCAGAATAGGGACTGGACTTGTGGCCCTCCATGTGCTTCTCCCGCCCTTAGTCCCTGCAGGGGGTGGTTGCTGTTTCCCTCAGGAGGCTCCTGGCCCCTTGGCTGCCTCAGGTGGGAGCCAGCTGGCTGCTGTAAAGGTACACACACTGGTGTTGGACCCAGTACCAGGGTTCCACTGGTGGCTGGAGAGATGCCGAGCCAGCTGTGCACAGCCCACAGGTTGAGGGAGCAGCCTGAGGCTGAACCTGGGCTCTTGGGCATCAGGCTTGCAGGTCAGCAAATGAGGGCTTATTTGGATGAGGTTTTAGTTTAGTGAAAGCAGGTGATTGGAGATTCGGGTGTGATAGGAGATTTGGGTTCAAAGTGTGTATGGGACCTGATACAGAGCTGGGAACTGCTGTTGCTGTGAACAAAGTAGTTAACTGATGCCACCTGAGCAAAGCAAGTTCAGGAATGTCTTTCTCCATTTAATAAATGACATCACCCATTAAAATGGAGTGAGTTCATTCAGAGACTTGCATGTGCAGAACCTCTCAGCACTATTTGAAAAGGTAGCAGGGTGTGTAGCTGGCCAGAATACGTCACTTTTGCTCATTTACATGATGCTGAGAGAACTGACAGCATTCTTGTGGACCTTTTCTGGCTGTGACAACCTTTAGAAATTAAATGTTTTTTCCTGTGTGAGTCTTTCAGCAGGAATGATGTCAGACCTATATTGTGAACTTTACGGTTCTACAGTGTGCTGGTTTTGCATTTATTGACATCTGGTGAAGATACTAGAAAGGTGACACGCCTCTGGGAATACACATTAAAATCAGAAAAAAATATGTAGTTACTACTACATATAGAGATTAATGTTGGGGCAAAATAGTCACATCTCTTATGAGCTTCATTCCTGCTTTACTCATGTTCAGCTTGCTACTCAGTAAATTGGTCTGAGATCTTCAAATGGAAAAGCACTGTGCAATTCCTCATGCTAACAGATGGAATTGTTCTGACTGTTACATTAGTTGATGGTTATTGTCTCTTTTATCTGCAGCATCGACCAGGAAAAGAGCAGAGGATGAAGATGAAATGAAGAAACTGGCTGCCTGGGCTTCATAAGAGCATGGTCTTTTTATAACACCAAACATTATAGTGCAGGATGTGAAGAGCTGTACTGCTGTTTTATAACCGCACTGATTTAGTGTGGTTCCATTTCATACAGGCTGGGGTTTTTTATGGCACATCTTGCTGAGACTAGTGTTACTGCCATATTACAAAACTAGCTTAAAAATCAACAAACAGAAGACTTGAGTAGTGTCTAAACCTTCAGGCATCATATTTTTTCAGCCTCGTCAAGGGATTTGTTTTATTGTTAGTATCAGTTTTTAATAGGTACTATCTTACCATATCTGTTGGTTTGTAAAACCCGTGTGCCTCACTTATGCTCAAAGCTGGATTCACTTTTGAAATGAGAAAGTAAGTAAGTCATCAGGGCCCTATAACTAGAGGGTTATTTGGTTCAGACTATTTGAATATGAACAAAACAGCTTAATACATGTCCTCATTTGCAAGTTCTTTGAGCCCAAGGACTAATAACTATTCATTTGGGCATGAAGATTCAAACAGCCTGCCTGGAGCAACTTATGGTGTCTTAGATATTAAGAGGAAGCTCTTCTGTAGCCCTATTGAAGTGGGATCTGTTATTTGTTTTGTTTCAACTGCCCAAAATGTCCCATGCACTTCTATAGGTCAGCTTGAATTGTATTTTGGGCTATTTCTGGCTAGGTTACAGAATTAGTGATCGAGGAAAGCAAAATGTCTAGGTTCTTACGGATTCCTGCCAAACACTACTGATTTTCATTATTCCTGTCAAAAATGGAAGAGATTTGACATTCCTATGTTCTCCTCTACCTTGTCTTTCTAGAATAAGTCTTTACTTTGTATGATATTACTTATCCTCATTGAAGGAATTAGCAACATATACTTAATACCATTTCAAAATAGTTTTGATTTCTGAGCATCTGGTTCTTTTCTCTTACTCAGTTTGTGAACAGAAATAATAACCATTGTGTGTTGCATTTTCAGTGCCTTTTAAAACCCTGGTTAAAAGCTGATTCTGGGTTGCTTGTAAAGTTGATGTATTACTGTCTAACTGACAGCATTTTAGCCTAAGGAACAAATGCCACTTTTGAGTGCTAAACTACTGCATATATGGAGAAATTTCTGGTCAAATACAACCCCAAAATTAAATAGGCTGCTTTGTACTAACAAACTATTAAATAAATCTTAAGCTGTATGCTAGTAGCCTGCTGTCAATCATAAGGAAATAGTAAAACACTGTGGAGTTCTTAGGGGTGTAGGAAGCAGAGTCCTTGATCTAGGTCTCTTGTTTTCAAATGAATTTAAATTTAGTGATGACTGAACCACCTGGGGAATAGTGGTGGACTTGTTTTCTGTAGATCTTCAGCAACAGAAGACTGACCCCTTCTCCTGTTAGCCTGTGATGTGCTGGGTGGTCAGCTTCAACAGGCTTCAGTTTAGTGGATTTTAGGTTAAGTATAAGCAAATATGTATTTCTAGAAATGGCCTGCTCAGAGCCTTTTAAGTTGAGCCCCATGGATGAAACCCAAAATGTATAAACCATGGGAAGAGATTGACTTTTTCAGAATTTTCATTCTCTGTGAAAGAATTGCTTTTGGATTGTATATGTATGAGAGCTGAATCAAGCCTTGCCACTTTGGATAGTTTTCTTACTGGAAAAAACTGGGTATGCTAATTCTGTCCTAAAATTTGGAGGTACCAGGAAAATTGTCCTTTTTTGCTGAGAGTAGAAATAATCTGGAATTATTTAATTTTCGTTTTAAATACAAAATAAAACATTTAAAAAAATAAGAAAGAAAGAAAAAAAAAAAAAAAAAAGACAGCTGCCTTACATTTAAAAAGACATTTTGAACTCTCAAGGAGTAGGAAACCAAATACTGACAAAACACTACTTGGTTTTAATGCTTTCTGAAATTCAGCATGAGATGCTAGCTGAAAGCAGGAATATGTAGTAAAATAGCAAATATTCTAAGTTATTTCCAATCCACTTGCTAACCCTTCTGGCTTGAAACCTGTGTTCAAGGTGTGCAGTTTATACAGGTCTCTGAATAGAGTACAGACCATATTAGCACACACTGGGTGTGTGACTGCAAGGCTGGCAGTGTGCTTGTGGACACTTCTGGTATTTCTAAATACGAGGCCATGCCAGCATAGTCCCATAGTTCGGAAAAGCTGGCTTCCAGCCTCTGTTCTTGGTTGAATTAGTAGTTTAACAATGCTTGGCTCTTATGTAGCCCTTGGCATATTTGAAGTGCTCTACAACCTAACGGGTCTCTAAGCTTCCATTTTGAAACTAAAGTGACTTTCAGTCTGCGTTGGAAAATGTGAGCCTGAGGTTTTAGAATTGGGACTTTTCATGTGAACACCCCTCACTGGAGACAAAAACAAAATCCTGTAGTGAAGATCTCCTTTGCAAACCAGCTTTTGACTGCTGATCTCCAGCAATGTTTTGACCAAGTGTTAATCCTGAAAAAGCTTCAGGTTTATGTTCAGCTTATTACTCTCAGACCAAGCACTTTAAAAACTAAATTTTTGAAAGGTGAAGAAATGAAACTGAATATTCAGGTGAGCTGCTCTGAAAGCTTATGTACAGTCTGAAAGACAGACTCATGTACCAGTTCACAGGTGTCATGGGTTAGGCCAGGATGTGAGGTTGGTGAAACACGCAGAAACATTGTAGTGTTCTACAGAAACCAAAACACACCGTAGACCTCCATAACTGGAGTGTTTGTAGCCATATTTTTTGGGACACAAGTTTTCTTCAAGGGCAAAGGGGTTGTAGGGATTTAATTCATCTGAGGGAGTGGCTCTTTCCTGTGTAAATTCAGATAACAGTAGGACAAATGGCTCTTTCTTTTTTGAACATATGCCTGTCTCCGTGCCGAGATGTTATTTGTTTAGTATGTAAGCAATCAAGAGGGGAATATTGTCAACGTGTTATTGTAAATGTACCCTATTGACTGGAACATATTTTACAGGACTGTGGCAGTAGACGGTGTACTATAACTGACTTCCTTTCTTGTTGCTTATTTATGCTGAGATTGTTTTTTTCTCCTAACAGGCTTAGACATTTTTAACTTAAAAAGGGGGAAAATATATTAATAAAAAGTAAAACCAATTCATATATGTATATACATATATATATACACACTGTAAATAAATATTTTGATGTCATATTTGTGTTACCTGCTTTTATTAAATTTCTTTTCCTATCAGGCAGAATTGTAAGTACCCTCCTTACACAGTCATTAGGATATAGTGCTCTTTTAAAGGATGTGAGAATATTTTGAAACTTTTTTTTGATGTATTAATCTTTCAGCAGCCAGTTGGAATTCAAGAATTCTCTGAAGTCAATTTGGTTTAAAAAACAACCAACAAAAAACCCCACCCCAGTGGAAGCTGTGGTGTTTGGGCTGCGTTCCTTCACACTTAACCACTGTGTTGCAAGAAATTCTTCTGATTTAAAAATCTAAAATACCTCCCTCTCCTCCCCTCCCCTCTGACCCAAAGATCTAATCATTGTCTCAGTAATACATTTTTTTCACTTTCTAGGCCTTACTTGAAAGGAAGAACGATCAGGTCTTTTAAAAATGAAAAAGAAAAAAATATGATAGACAAGGATGAAGTGAGACAAATATAAAAGGCATTTTTTCATTCATCTTACTAGAATCTCTTTAAAGTCTGTGTGTGTGTATAGTGTCTCACCTTTTATGTACACACACATATATTGACATGTATGTATGAAATGCTGGAGCAGTGATTTAGGCCCACCATTCATTATCTGGTGTGGAAAGGTTTCAATTGCTTGGGCAGCTTCTCTTTTCCTCTTTGTAAATCTTACAGGCTTTGTCATGAAATGCCAAGGAACTGCTGTGGTTTGAGCACTGCTGACTCTGTCAGGTGGGAGAACAGGGTGAATGCAGTGCAGGGGGAATATTCAGAAAATCTTGCCATCTTTCATGGTATAGAACATATTTTAATATGTCATTTTTTTAGAAATATAAGGAGAAAAATTTAGTCTCAAAAATTATTTAGCAGCACATCTTAAGAATGACAAGTAGGTACCTGTCATGTTTTCTCACACCTGTCCCCATTGCAGAGACCCACCTTCATAGCACTGTTGCGTCAGGTGTATATTGTAGGGAAAGTAGAGCTGTTTGATGTGACTTTGATCATAGTTTAAATGGTTTGGTTTGTTATCAGCATGTAATTACCTGGTCACCACTGAACTATACTCTTAGGATCAATATCTGCAGATAAAACTAGATTATATAGTTATGAAATGTGCCTAGAAATTTCTGAACAATCTTATATACCTAAGATGACTGTGTCTGGCAGGGTCACACAGGCCCCTCGCTGCCCTGCTCCCCTCTCCTGCACACTACACTCGTGCTTTCATGTTTGCTTGTATGTATGCTAGCTGACTTTTCCCCCTGCAACTAGAAGTTTTCTGATAATTCCCTGGTTGCTATTTACTACAGTTGATTGTCAAATTCCTCTTTACCAAAGACAAACTTTGGGCAAATGCCATCTTGAGGAGTTTGGGCTTGACGCTCACCCACCCCTGTACAGCCTGTGCTGTCTCGGCGGGCACTGCTCCCCAAGCTGTTTTTAGGGCAGCAGGGCAGTGTAGATACCCCTCAGCTGGCTTTCTCAAAGGGCAGGCATCCAGTTCTCCTAGGACTGAAAGGCAAGTTGAGGATCTGAGCTGGTGGTCTGCTCCCATGGAGATGATAAGTGTCAATACCTCCCATTCCCCTTGTGATATGAGCTTTCAACACATAAATCGTGGGGCAAGGAGTGTTTTGTGGGTTCAAACAGGGTTTACATGGACACCCCAACTCTACCCTAAGTTTAGCACCCTTTCCTCAAAAGATTAAACTTGCACTTTAGGAGTGAAATGAGTGTTTGGTTACATTTAATTTATAAATATATCCAGATATCTTAGCTTTACTTTTGTACTCAGCTTACTAAAGGGACCTTGGTGCAGGTGCTGGACAAACTAAACTCAGCTGGGACTGCAGATGTATAGGCAAGTGTAGGGTTTTTGTATTACCCTATACCTATCTTTTGCCTGTACCCTGTGTGTATCTGGGGTGTCGGAGTGCCTGGTGTGGCTGCTTTGCTGCCCAGCAGCAGTGGTGAGCTCCTTCAGCGGCAGGGCTGGCACTCTGCAGACCTCCAGGAGGAGCTCTGGATTCAGCATACAGCGAGAAACTCCAGCAGGCTGCAAAGGGTGAAGCTTTCTCATAGGACCTGATTTCACTCTCACTGCTCATGCTGGAGGAAAGGGCCTGCGTGGAAGTGCTGCTCGAAACACAGGGGTGAAACCCTCCCACTCTTCCCAGTCCTCCCACAAATCCCCACTTGTTCAGAGCTAAAATGCTCCTTTAAATACTAACCCACCTTCTCTGCTTCTCTGGCTTCTGTTTCCTTCCCTTTCCCTGTCTATGGCCACCTTGGCACCCAGCTTTGTTCCCTGCTCTGGACTGATGCAGGAGCTCAGAAGCAGATCATCATGCAGCAGTTTGCCAGCCCCCTCTCTACACACTCAGGCCAGGGCAAAGAGCTAAGACCAACCTCAAAGCTTTAAATCTGTTAAAAGTACTAAAGTTCAAGGTGTTTAATACTGGTTCAGTGATTTGTGCCTTGCAGTGACCAGCTGCAAGCTGAATGTCATTGGAACACACTGAGGACACTGAATTGCGAGAGGGATTTCTCAGTCAAGTCTGTCTCAGACCCTGTGAGGGTTCAGGGCACATCAGAGATTGGGAGGTAATGTCAGTGCTGCTTTGGGTTAGGTGGGAGCATGTGGGACCTGCCTGTAGGGAGGTATTGCAGCTGCTGGTTTTGAGGGTGTTGATGTTCATGTGTAAAATGAATCACTTTGATTTACTGTGGATTTGGATCTTAAAAGGTAACTTTACCAAGGAGAGGGTTTATTTGGCATAGGAAATTCCATCTGAACTGACACCTTCTTACAGCTGTAATGCAGTTTAAGTTCATAGATAAACATAGGTTGGAGATGCCACCTTGCACTTTTCAGGTTAAAACCTTCAGCTCCCAAAGCTTTGCAAGCTGTCAGCTTGCAAATATTTTAGCCAATTCAGTTTAACATAGCCAGGGGAAAAAAATCCCCCTGTGTGAACCAAGTTGTTCTGGAAAATGTTTGTAACAGCACAAACCTGAGAACAGATGTTATCTGTATTGTAGCAGACGCTTGTGGTTGAACATAAAGGATTTAATTTTATAAAGATAATAGGAGAGAAAAAATTATGGGGAAAAATGATAATAAGTTGAGACACTAATTTATGTAGCCTGAGAATCTGTCTAGAGCACATATTGTATCTGAATAAACTGAAATCTGAGTCAACAGCTGCTTCACCAGAGCAGAACATAGAAGCCTCTTTGTTGAGAGATCTTGTCCTGTGACCTTTGGATAATCATGAGTGTCATGTAACTCACGTCATTTGAAAAGTGAAAGATGTTAGTCTTTCCGTGGTTTTCTAGATTCAGATGTGAAACTTGTCTCATGGAGGATGCTAGTGAACTACAGCCTGCTGACAGCAAAAATAGATAAAAGTAATAACTTGCATGTGTTCTGTTTCTCATGTTAACTCACAGCAAAGTTGAGCTGAATTTTTGATTGTTTAATGCTCTTTCATCATACATCATTACTTTGCACATTAATTTTGCTGCATTCTTAAATTATTTTTTAATTGCCCATTTATGTAGGAACAACTAAGTCAGATCTGACTGGTGTTCTCTGCAGTTATCTCTACAAGAAACATTTTTTGGGCTGCTTTTGTACACCTAAGCAGGAGCAATGTCTCTATAGGCATACAAACATCTCACTGAATCTTAGAAATTTTTTTTTTTTTTTGCAAAAGATTACACAGAGTGAGACAGTTTTCTCATCTGTTTTTTTTTTTTTTTTCCCCCAATGCAAGTTATTATCCTCTTGCCAAATTAAAATCTAAGAGGAAGCTCCTGATGTTTTTTTTGTTAGGTTTACAATTATCCTACAAGCTGTGCTGCAAGATTTCTAAATTCATACTCCACATCCACACACAAAAAACAATCTTCTCAAGGCAAGACCTCTAAATATACAAAGCAATTGCCATAATAGGGTAGAGCTCTTGCCTGCAGGTGTATTTATCCTGCAGAATGAGGGGGAAATGAGACTCCATCACACCACAAACAATCTACCCCTTGTTACCAGAAATGCCTAGAAAAGAGCCACAGGAAATCTGGGAGGAGGGATCCTGTAGTTTTGCCACATGTTACAGCTGCTTCCTAAGCTCACTCTATCTATCTATCTATCTATCTATCTATCTATCTATCTATCTATCTATCTATCTATCTATCTATCTATCTATCTATCTATCTATGTCCTTATTTTTCAGACAATGCAAAGCAGTTATGAGACCTTGAAAGGTCAATGTGAACCTTCTCCCAGTAGGTGCTTGCCAGATGAGCAATTCTTGACAAACCCATGTTAACTGCCAAACAATCAACCAAGCAGTGTTTCATAGTCATCCTCAAAATTTCCATAAAAGAGCTGTGGCAGCTGTGGTTTCTTCTTGATGAAAAGCATTAATCCACATGGGATTGAAAAAACAGAGGCCTGCTTCACCACATGCAAGCATCCTAGTGTGTTCAGTTTGAACTGGTAGAAAAAAGGAATATTATAAATCAAGAAGCAGTAAATAATTTATAAGCAAGGATATTTAAACCTACTTGAAATCCAGTTGAGATATCCCAAGACAAAGTTCCTGTATTGTACAGGCAGAAGTCTCACTGGATCAGCAAATCATCCAGTTTTGCTGCTGACAAGTCAAGGGGATCAGCAGTAATCCTAGGACTGCACCAACTGACTTACTGTGCAATTAGGGTGAATCATGTAATTGCTTTCTTCCTCAGGTCCCTTGTTTGCACAGCAGAGGGAAATACAATATCCATCTCTCAGATACAAAGTGGGGACAAACTTTGGTGAGCACTCTGGTGGTGATCCTCAAGACAAAGAAGTGTTGAGTATGAATCAGCAAGCCTTTAGGGTCTCCATGAAGAGCTTAAAAGGGCTAAAAAGGGGAAAGGTCTCCATGAAGATTGTGCTGAAAACCTGGAAAACAAAGGTTGGAGCACTGCTTTTGAAGGCTTAGCAAAGCGTTAAGGTGCAGTAGCTTCCTTGTAACTTCCCTTAAAATAGATGAGACTTGGTCACTGCTGAGAGTTGATCCCAGAATCCCATTTATTAGGTCAGTGCTTTAATCAGCTCTGCTAGAAGGAAGAGCCATGCTGAGGGTTTCTGCACTGTGGGGAGTGATCTCCTCTCTGACAGGTGACACATGTCCCTGTATCCCAAAGCTGAAGGGTTCAGCTCTGGCTAGCAGTGACTTCTGAGGACTGAAATTATTACTCCAAGTTCAGCACTCCCACGTCCCTTCTCTTTCTCCAGAGCCATGCTGCCCTGCTTTGCAGTTCGTGATATTTGCAAGCCGTACCAAAATTCCAGCCTGGGCTGGATGGTCTGATATCCTTAATGAGACAGAAAATGCACAGGTCATACAAAGGGGGGAAAGAAAACAGTGAGGATCTGGGTTACACACAAGAGAAATGCATTGAAGAAATTTTTCTCAATGTCAGGTGGAGGTTAAAGGTATAAAAAGGACAAAAGAGAAGCTGCCAGTTGAGCTAGAACATCACTAGTGTTCCTGAATTTTAATTTCAGTGTCACATGCTGTTCTGTTGCAGGAAGACTTCATGTAAAAAGTTCTCATTCTCTTAATTAAGAATAGCCTACACATCAGGCTTTCTGATTTATCCAGCTAAGCAGAATTACATTTGAGAACTCAGCCAATTACTGAGCTCCTTCAGCCTTCCTGTTACATAACAGTGAAAAATGTGTCTTGGAAACATCCTGCTTGTGCACATCCTGTGCTCTGGGCAGCATCAGTCTAACTCTGCCTGACCCTTGTTAAACGGGATTCTTAATCCTAGTATCACTTTGTTTTGATGATGCTGGATAAACCTGCAGTTTGGGGCTTTTAAATACGACCACCAGAAGAAAAAAGATGCTTTGTATGTGACACAGGGTTATGCTTAGACATGTCTCATGACAGCCTTTTCCTGACTCTAGAACAACTATCAGAATAGTTCTGAACGCACCAACCCAAGGAAAAATTTCAAGAGAAACCTTTTGTAGTCCACCGTAACACTCAAACTGTCCAGCAGAAAAATAATCTGTAAACTGACCAACAGTCTCTATTACTCTGAGGATGACGTTTGTCATTTATACCTATTACAAAATAAGGATATCTACAGATACATTAATATTTTATTGTTTAGCATAAAGCGTGTTTATCTTAAATGTTTAGCATTTTCCCACTCTTCTGAATCTGCATAGTTGCATCAGAAACAAAAGGTAAATAAAATCTTGGCAGATCAAAAAGACTGAACAAAAGCCCTGGGCTCAGTGTTTTCTTTGCAATGCACAGCCTGAGATGGACTGAACACAAAAGGTTGTCCTCCGAAACAAGACTGGGATAAAGGTCAGCACAGTGAGGCTGGGAAAGAAACACCAGTGCTATGGGAGAAGGTGTTCCTGAATTGGTTACAATTAACACAGAACCTAAACCACTCACAGCACAGAAACTAACACTTAGTGGAGATGCAGTTCTGGTCAACAAGTGAGTGAACAAATTTTTACTTTCAAAGGGGAAAAATGCTCAAGTGTAAACTATGGACAAGGCAGTCCCAACTTTCCCATCTATCTTTTCCATTTTCTCTCGTCTTTCATCTAAGAGGTTAAGATCCTTTGCATTAACAATGTGTTGCAGATCATAAAAATGTAAAACAACCAACTCCACTGGTCAGTACATTGACTGCTCAGCCAGAGTACAAACTCTTACAAGAGACATCTTTTGGAGATGGCTGCATTATCAGTTCCAAGATTCCTCATTAGATTTAAACAAACATGGATGTGAGGATACAGTTCAGTTACCCAAGCATCCCTTAATGCAAGTTCTGTATTTTATAGGAAAAATATGTATCTAGCTTGCCTAGTAACCTGAATGTTCTGATCTCTTGTACAATGACTTAATTGAAATACAGAAAGGAATGACAGGAAGAAAGACCCGTAAGACCTGGCATTCCATAGAGTGTTTCCTATAGGATTGTTCCCTTCCTTGGTGATTTGTGACCTTTGTTTATCTATTTGTGTTATCTGACATTTCTAAAAAAAAACCCCCTGATTTTAGCAGCAACTTCAGAACATTTTT
Source organism: Hirundo rustica (assembly GCF_015227805.2). Classification (NCBI taxonomy): domain Eukaryota; kingdom Metazoa; phylum Chordata; class Aves; order Passeriformes; family Hirundinidae; genus Hirundo; species Hirundo rustica. Next base: position 28,758,348 of record NC_053450.1, on the reverse strand, counting down.
GAATTCCACACCACTCACCCAGCATGTATCAGAGCCTGCCACAGCTAGCATAGGAAAAACTCCTCCATAAACAAACCACATGAAATTTCCTACAGAAAGTTCTACTCAACATCAAGTATTTTCTAGTAGAATAAATGCTGCTCCTTCATAGCTACATTTCAAAAAAGGAATAGGAACTGCAGAGAAAAAAAATCTGTGTTCTAATGAGCTGCACAGAGTAAAAACTGTCTGGGGCAGACATATCATCTAGTACAGGAACTTTCCTGGTCCCTCTTCACTTCAACTGTAAGACCCCAACCCCTTCCCCTGGAAAAAAAGATGCCTAACACAAGGAGGAGAGCACAAAAGCCCCCTGGAAAGTGCACCATAGAGGCTGCTCTCTCCTACCACTGCCAAGTGCTGTTTGGTGAATTCATTTCCTCCCCTCCTTGAGCTGGTTCAATTGGGACGATTGTCAACTAACTCAGAGCTAATGTTGTGTTGTGTGTTCTACACCCAACTAATGGCTGTCACAGTGGGAAAGGTATGGAGGAGGAGTTTATAGAGTCTCATGCTTGATTCAGTACTAGTCAGCATTTTAATTGATATAGCAGTGCACAAATCAAAAGCAGAGAAGTGGTGTGTGCATGTGCTTTGGAGGATAAAAAAATCCTGCAGGATTAAAAGCTGTAGTATTAAAGAAAAGCAAATCCTCAGTAAGATTAAACTACACACTGTCTATTAAAATCTAAAACTAAGGGGGAAAACACTGTTGTAAATCAGTGGCTGAACTGTTAATACAATCACCTACAAGAGAAAAGAACAAAGTGTTACCGGTTGTGATTCTTGTAACTAGCTCACTCTGCTACAATTCCAGTTTGAATATTCCTCTGCGCTTTTGCCAGGGTACAGAACTGCACTGTCAGTTCTTACAAATGAAATAATGGAAACTTGGCTTCTGTATTAAAATTTCAGAAGTGAGTGAAAAAAGAAGGAAACACATGGAATGCAGTGCCAGAATGGATGCAAGTGCACCAGAAAAAAAATTCAGTATGGGACTGACTTGGATTAGAACTTGATCAGCATGTTCAAAGGCCACAAACGGGCTGTCCACCTCAAATTCTGCCTGTCCTTCAGGGAGAATAACCATTCACTAACCAGTAACATAGCTGAAGTGATACCACACTGCCACTGAACAAATTCACTTTTTCCAGCTCAGTTTAGTCCCCCTAAACAAAAATGTCTATTCATAGGATACTAAATACTTTGGGTTAGCTAAATAACTTTTAAATCTTGAAGATTTCATTCCTTTGCCCTCTCATGACTAAACTGTAAAAAATATTCTTTCTTTAGTGTCTAGATTTGCAGATTTACCTGCTGTACTTTAAAAATCCTGGGCATGCATGACCCAAGCACCTTTTCACTATTTTTAAATTCTTTATAGTTGTAAACCTAACAATATTTTATCAGAAAAAGTTTGACCTTTTCAAATATATAAGTGACATCTGACACAAGATTTCATGTATTTTCAATAATGTGCCAAAACTTTATTGAGTTTACTCAACATCTATGAGGATTTATGTAGGATATTAAAAAAAAAAAAAAAAAAAAAAATCAGTTTCTTTTTTACTTTCACCTTCAAGAAAAGTACAGTAAGGTTTCTGGTGTCACATCATTCTCATTCATTTTCATGCAGACAATTTTTGGTACAAATAGGACTCAGACCAAGGCTGAGTAAGCGCAGGAAATCTCCAAGGTAAGAAATGTCTCATTCTAGGCAGTATTTTATACTTCTACTAGACAAGGCATTAAATGTTTGGTTATTTTCTACAATGCAAAAAAGAAGACAAGTGTTTTGTCCAGTTTTATTTCACCAGAAAGGTTTATACAGTTCTGCATAAAGGTCATTGTATGCATAGCCTGAAGTACAAAGCTCCCTTTGAAAACTCCAGCACAAAGACACTGCATATTGACAACACTAAACAACAATGTGGGTGATACAAGGAAAAAAAATAAAACAAACCAACATTCTTCCTATTGGAAAAGCATAATAAAACAAGGCACTTTCAGTAAATAAGTGAAGAACAGAAAAATGCTGTATCAAAGATTCCACAGAGCTGACCCAGAGCACTGTAACAAAATTCTGCAGTAATGAACAAGTAAAATACAAAAAGGCACTACATAATCCTCTCCCTGCAACTCCCATTTCTCAACCAATTAGCCAACTGAACTTGGCACAATGGAGTCTTAATTATAAAGTGCATCTCCTGTCTTAATATATTTTGAAAAACAGGTTATACAACATAGGTACCAACATCCCCATGTGTACAATATTTTGAAACAAAAATACACTGCAACCAGATTCAATCTAGTTATGAGCTGTGCAGGAAAAAATATGGCTTCTTTACAAGTCTTTCAATAACCTCCATATAATCTGGAATATTTTTAAACAAACACGAATGCATTAGCAAGGTGGTAAGAGGTAGTGTTCTGAGTAAAAGGCAAACTTTCAGATTTTGTTGTTATATGGGTATATAACAAAGGTATCCCAGATTTTCAAAGCAGCATCACTGAACAAAAAGTATTACAGCATGCTGTCTTGGGGTGAAAATACACAGTGTTTTGGGGGTCTCAGATCAGTTCTTTCAGCAAAAATGACCATCTTACAATGTCCAACTATGATCCCATTTCGTAACTACTTTTCTCGGTACTGGAAGTTTTCCTATTGCATTGCATAAAATTTCCAGAGAAACTTTCTTCAACTTTAGAATTTAAAACCAACACATTCTCCATTCCTAAACATAAACAAGTCCATTTTTACTTCAGCAAGCATTATTTTATGGCTATAAGAAAACACAAATACCAAACAGATGAACACATCAAATGTGTCACAACAGTGGCAATATATGACGCATGAGTTAGATGTGTTCCGTGATTTAATGTGAAACTCTCATCATTCTGCTAGGAAAGTCAGCCAAATTGTCTATGTACACTATCTAAACTTTAGCTGATTTTAGCCCTTATTAGACTTCAATATATTAAATAAGTAAGGGCTAGATAAAAACTGAAATCAAAGCAGCACTGGGTATATTTCTTACATTAAAAATTTGTAAGGATTTATGTAAACATTCAATATGTGCATTCTTGCTCTTTGCTGTAAGTTTTTCACAGCTACTCTATGATCCTACCCACAGATACACCCTCAGCATGAACCCTTCCCAGGTAACAGCCGCTGCAGCTCAGCTATTCTTCATCCGCAGTATAGGCTACTTCAGCAACTTCAATTTCTGGGACAGAACTTCCAGCCAAAGAGCCACTCCAGCACGGCCCATGGTTCTCTTTGTCTGAGCTGCAAAGACAGATCAATAAGTGGAAACTGGTATGATTTTCTACAGCCATTTCATGCAGACAATCCACAAAACATTGACAAAGCTTTTTTAACTTATTGCTTATTCCAGATCTAAAATTATCTATCCTGAGGGCCTTTATGCAGCAGAGAGGTGCACTAAAATGCTGGATTTCTCAGCTGTGCAGAATTAATGCGTGACCAAACATTTCAGAAAACATATTTTAAGAATAACTAAAATACAAATAAAATAATAGTATTTACCAGCTGTCCTCACCCAGGGCACCCTGGTCTGCTTCTACTGCAGAAGACTCCACCTCACCACTGCACTCACTTTCTTCTCCTGACATCTGACGAGTCATTTTTCCTAAAGATAAATCCCTACAACAGATAAGAACAGAGTACCACCAATCCATACAGAAAACATTTGTCACTGAAGAACTGTTTGTTTCATTTTAACCTTGGCGGTTTCTACAAAAAGATTGAAAGCGACCTTTCAATCTCACTCCTGCATGCCACATTGCTTTTAGTGGTACAGGAATGGCAGAGCTTGCACTGGATAGCTATTTAAACAGTTTATTTGCTCCAGCTGCTTATTCCTAAACTAACTTCAGTCCTCTAAATCTCTGGGCCACCAAGATGATTAGAGGGACGGAGCACCTTTCCTATGAGGATATGCTCAGAGAATTGGTATTGTTTAGCCTGGAAAAGAGAAGGCTTTGGGATGACCTAATTCCAGCCTTCAAGTACCTGAAGAGAACCTAAAAGAAAGATGCAGAGAGACTTTTAACAAGAGCCTATAGTGACAGGACTGTTTCCCCAAGGGAGAATGTTTTCAAACTGAAAGAGGGTAGGTTTAGATTGGATATTGGGGAAAAAATCTTTATTGTGACGGTGCTGAGGCACTGGAATGGGTTGCCCAGAGAAGCTGTGAATGCCCCATCCCTGCAAGTGCTCAAGGCCAGGCTGGATGGAGCTCTGAGCAACCTGGTCTAGTGGAAGGTGTCCTTGTTCATGGCAGGGGGTTTGGAATTAGATGGTCTTTCAGGTTCCTTCCAACAAGGCCATTTTATCATTCTCTGGTTGCATGACAATTTCGTAGCTTCACAAAATTCAAGTCCCAGAGGAGTGTGTATGACTTAAGGTAAAAAAATTACATTCAGACTAAGCCACACACATCTTGCCTAAACGGCAGAAGGATTTTAACCAAAATATACTCAGAAGGAAGACAGGAGGATGACAAAATGATTTCTTCAATAGTTTCTCAAGTTTCTCACTCAAACTTTACAAAACCACACACAAAGTTTCAAAGCAAAATATTCTTCCATTAGTGATAAAGACAATTTTTTTTCTTAATGGCAACACAAGATAATGGCCCAGCTAGCCTGGCTATAAATGGGACTGTGTACATATGGTCATGTAGGTTGACCAAAGAAATAGGTTTTTTCCATTTCTCTATGTGGAAAATACATCAATTTAGCATTAAAAGCTGTGACTTGAATTGGAAACAAAAGCTTATGATCTATGTTGTGTTTGAAGTTATACTACTATATTTCTCTTTTAAAATTGCTCTAACCACTGTTGCTATTACTTTATTTCAATGCATGCATTTTATGTAAAGCCTTAGCAGCATTCTGTAACATGACTATTGGCCTATGTTTGATCCAAATCCAGCAATAACAGTAATAATAATAATCCTGCAAGTTTCAGGGCTTGTCCAACCGTCCCCTTCTGCCTCATATCCATTGTAGGTACCTGGCCTTTAGAGCATGTAGGCATAAGATGCTTAATTCTTGTTGCGTGATCAAATAAAAATTCTGCTTCAACAAGGCCAAAGACAGGCACATTTCTTTTGGGTTCATTTCCCACCACACAAGCTAATCAAGATGACAGTTTATTTGGTAATTTTTACAGCTAAAAGTCACAGAAGTTATTTTTCATGGAGACTTCAAACACATTGTGGCTGACTTCTGACTTTCACTAATTTTTTATGTCTGGGAAACTAGCAGTGTGTTTGAATATCTAAACAGATATTCCTATCTTCAGGGAAAACACTAAAATATCAAGTCCCTTGCTATTCACACCTTTTTATTTTCAGTCACACAGAATTTCTTATCATGATGTTTTAGCCAAATGCAAGCTATTTAAGTTTTCCTGACTATTTCACTACTTAAGCCAGCAGCATGTCGTAAGTTTCTTATCAAACAAGGGAAGCATTTTCCAAATGTCATTACTTGCCTTCAGGAGTAAGCAACAAACTGAATACAATATTCTGATCAGAATTTTCAGCCACAATAATTCCATTTAAAACCTCTTCCAAAGGTAGTCCACTAGAACATTTTAAGGTGTGCTTTTTTTTTAGTCAACCTAGATATGCTGGACTCCACAACCCATTCAGTATTACAACGATTTTTGCTCCATCCCTATAACTGTTCAAGGCCAGGCTGGATGGGGTCTTGAGCTACCTGGTTTTGCAGAAACTGGATGATCTTTAAGGTTCCTAAATAATTCTATGATTCTGTGAAATTCTAATGGGACCATAGTAATTCAGTCTTTTGCGAAGGAAATGCTTCAATACTGACTCAGCAGCTCTAATGGGACACTGGATAGCACAGCATCAATTCCTCAGCTCCTGCTACAGAATTTAGCAGACAGGTACAATTTTCCCTTGGGTTTACGTGGACAATCTCCCGTGCTATTTAAATGGTATCTGCATCATCTCATTCCAAGCAATTCAGAACAAAGTTAAACAAATTATTACAGATATATACATATATATAAAACTGCTTGATCACGATGCTCTGTCAAAGCTTCAAGTACAGACAGAATTTTATAACTCAAGGCAATTTTCCCACTCATCTCTAGCAGGGCATTTTACATTTTCAACATTTCAAAAGCAGAGCAGAATCTCGGTCTATCTTTATAGGACTTAAAGGATTAGGAAACAATCTCAGTTACTTTAGAGTGAAAAGATAGACAAATTTCTCAGCCATTTGTACTAAATGGCTTTTAGCCAGCATATGAGAAAGAACTGAAAAAATTGCTTTGTATGTGGTTATATAGAGAAAATGGTTTCCAAGATACAGCTAAAGCTGGTGCTTGTGACTAGACAGAGAAAATGCATTCATGGAGATAACCTCCTTAAACCCTTGAAATTTCTACATACCTAATTCTTCTTTCAACAGCATCGATATGAAGTTGCTTTTCAGTTAGTAATTTCTTCAGTGATTCAACCTCCCTTTGTTTTTCAAGCAGTTCTTTTTGTAGGCGGTAATTTGTTTCCTCCAGAGTTTCACAGAAAGCCTAGAAGACAAATTTAAAAGCATCTTCAATTTAACTTCCACGGACTGCCTTTACTGAGCTATCTCTTAGAAATATCAGCCTGTAACAGTGTTATAGCTGCTTGTCTTCAGATTGATTACTATAAAAGCTATGTAAATTTTAAACTAAAATCTTATCTTCATAATGCTGCTTTGCTTTGAATTATGAATTTATTATGCTAAACTGCGATGCAAATACTTTAATCACATAGTTTGTCTCACAACAAGAGAGACACTAGAAGAGTAGTTCTTGATTTTGAACCTTTTTGCCTCTATGGAACATAAACTGAACTCCCTGCTCCCTTTTCTCCTCATAAAAGTTTTGTTTCCACATGACTTGAAAGACAGTTTCAAAGTATCTGTATATTCCCATGATGTGAGGAATATTTAGATTAAGCAGATATTCTTTCCTTACTCAGGAAATAGACAAAGCTGTACAGTTCTGTACCAAACACCTGCTACAAATATGAAATCATGACAATCAGAAGACCAGTACAAAAATATTTTGAAAAAGTTTACTAGGACGTTGTGAACACTAACTACTCAGCCATGACAAATATGCTGTGCTCCTCTGCTGAGCATGACACGTATGTATCACACACCCTGATGGACGTGTCAGTGAGCATTGACAAAACCTACCGTGAAGAGCCCGTGTCTAATGCAACATCCACTGAATGCAGGAAGTGGCAGGAGTGTTGGCACAGAGTCTCCTCATCTATTACTGGAAAGCACAACTCTTCCAACAGTAATGCGCAATTCCGATTTAATAATTTACACATTCTCTATAAATAAGAACCCCACGTGGGAGGCTTTCTTGGCTTAATATTACCTGCAACTAACCACTAATTCAGGGTCCACTGAATATAAACATTTTATATGAGCTCAGTTAAGAACAATGCTGTTAGGACACTCTTTTTCCTAAATTTTAAGACAGGCTACGAACATGAAGAATATACTGTCCTTTGCTTTAAGTGAAGCAGACTTCATGGTCCTTAAAATGTTAAGTTTTCCTGTAATTATACAATACAAACAAATGAGTTTTCAATTCAATAACCCTATTTTTTTCTGTGGAATTTTTATTTATTTTACTGACTCAGCAAATTTATCTTTGTTGACAGGCACTTGAAAACCAGTCATGAGTTTTATTCTTGTTGACTAGAGCCAAGAGCACGTGTCATGCAACTCATTCTCGAGACAGCATTTGTAGTGATTGCTTTGGCTACCACTCTGGTTAAGCAGTCATCCCATTTCAACCAAGCCAATTAAGTAAATTTTTCTGCTCTTCGTAGAAATATTCAAGGTTGCGGATACTCTAACTGAAAATTGGACATTATTTCCTTAAGAACATAATTAAGTTTATTGTTTCAACCTTTAGATGCATGCACATGGAAATTTCCCTATACACAAAATAGCTTAAAAAATTGCACAACTGTTGAAAACTGTTTCATTGTTCTGTATAAGAACTGAATAAAGCCTTTTGGAAAAACTCATCCCTATGTGCAATCCGGGTATGAACTGCCCAAGCAAACACAAGTACTGTTTGCAACTAAGTAAGAAAACATTGATATATTCTGAAGGATGCTGTAATAGCAGAAAAGTGAACCAAAGCTGAGAAAGGGAACAGAGTGTAATGAGCCATCTTGTTCTTTAGACAGCTGGACACCTGGAGTCTGGAACAGTCTTAATACCCAGGTTGGACTAATTTTCCCTGTAATTCTGAGAGGACAACTGAGAGACAGCTTTGCTTCTTTCTTCAGATCATGAAACAGAGATGGTTGGGAAAAGATCTGTGGGAACAACTACCAAGGATATGAGGGAAAAAAAAATCTAGTGAATATTTTGCCTGCTTTTCTAAGATTGAATTTCTGGGCCTGCCTGATCAGCTTCTAAAGGAGCAGGTACCTATATCTCTCCCCACAAAAAGATAAATGTGTTTTGGCAAGTCCTTGGAATAACAGATTAGACAGAAACCAAATAGAAGATCCATATTTTCCATAATCAGAAAAACAGAAGATTTTTTCTGGAATGCTTTGGATGGTGATAAAAAGGCAAAACAGAAGTAAGTTTTGAGATCTTTTTAAAGATGAACTCCAGGAATAAGTATGTGAACCTTGGTGCTCTTCCTGTATAAGGCGGTTCAGGGAAAGAAAAAAACAAACAACAAACAGCAAGGGATGGATATAGATGCTTTTAGTATGCAGGATTTTAGGCTCCTAACAATCAGAAGCAAGACAAAAAGCGTGACCACAACCATGGATTTCAGGTTGAGCAGACTTCAAAAATCTCCTTAGAAACCTGCTTGGAAAAAAGAATCCATGGGAAAACACCTTGGAGCAAAGAACACTCCAGGAGAGCTAGTTGATATTTAAGGATCACCACCTGGAGAGTAAGTACAGATCAACAAATAGAAAGTCAGGCAAAGGCTGCAGGTGGCCTGTGTGGATGGGCAAGGATCTCCTGGGCTCAGACATAAAAAGCAATTCTACTAGGGGTAAAAGCATAGAGAGGACACAGGAGGAATGTAAGGCTGCTGTCTAATCTTACAGGGACAGGATTATGAAAGTGAAGAACAACCTGGAGCTGAATCTGGCAAGGCATGTGAAAAGAAACAAAAAAAAGGATTCTACAAGTACATCATCAACGAAAGATGGGAAACCATGGACTTGTTGTGTTGATTGGAAAGACCAGACTTCAGTAAGTCCTTCCTTGCAACCAGAAGGAAGGTCAAGATAAACTCACCTGCAGTGAGGGAAGACCAGATCAGGGAGTACTTAAAAAATTGGACATACTAATGTCCATGGCACCTGAGAGGTTGTACCTTTTTACTGTGCTGGTGATCAGCCACTGGAGTGAGGCTGTGAAGTCTCCTCTCTAGAACATTAAAAACCTGACTGGACATGGTCCTGGGTAACCTGCAGTAGCTGACCTTTCCTGAGCCAGGAGGGTTGGAATAGATGATCTCAAGAAGCCCTTCCAACCTCAGTCACTCTATAAATAAGGTGTGTTAGCTCTTGGAGAATTTTATGACAGCCGTCTCAACAGCTTCACAGAAATGGGCAATAGCTAAAACTACAACAACATAGCTGTTTTAATGGTTTGATTAAATTCCAGTGGAAGAATAACACATGCATGCATGACTGAAATCTCAATAAAGGCACTTAATTTTTTAAATTATCTGCATAAATATTACGTTAATTAAAAAAAAAATCATCAGCTTAAATATGAGTGATGAGAAAGGGATTGTACAGAAATCAAGTATGAGCTTGTGACACAAAAACACACCAAATCTCACACATGCACATAGTACTGTAACAAGAGTCAATATGCATACATGCAAAACCAACTGGCAAGTATAAATTTAGTTGTACGAACACCATTTAACATTCGTAATTTCTGTAAGACTAACAATGTATGTAAAATTCTAAAACATAGTTAATCTATAAAGCAAGAAAACTAGGATAATCTGCTCTAGACAACCTCGATACAGCACTGCATGTCAGTAAAACTTGCTTCTAATAAAGCAGGCTGCAGGACACAGTATTATTTGTCCAGTGCTCATATGCATGTTGAAAGGCTGCTGGCTTCTAATATTACTTAATTTTCTGCAAGAACACTATTTTTGGTGGCTAGAATTAATCATTTAACTGTGTTCATTACATGAGAAGGCATTCCTTCCCATGACAGGGCAGCTGAAAAAAGGCGATCTTTAAGGCTCCTTCCAACCCAATCCATCCATATTCTATGATTCTGTGATTTTATAGCAAGAAATATTTCCCTGCAAGACCTGAAGTTTAAGGTAAAAACATTGTAACAATGTGCTGAACTTCTACTTGTAAAATCTCTCCTTATGTTCAGTAAGCGCCTTATACAGTTGCTTTACAGAAACTTCATCCATGGCTCACAGAAGTCAAAAAAGATATATTTTGGGACAGAGATGAAGTACAGTAGTCAAAGACAGTCAGTGTGCACCAATTATCAGACTACATCCATTCAAGAAACACTTCTGTGATCTTTGTGAAAGAACAGAAACAGAAATTCCATATCATTACACAGGTCTTAAAATATTCTAACAACTCTTGCCTTTTGCATTCTGTTTCTATCCTACTGTTTAGTACTTACCCTGCTCTCTTCTAGACTGTCAAAAGGACCTGGAGGATCATCCAGACAAAGAAATTCTCTCACTGCAAGGCTTTGCCAAATAAAGACAATGAATTACTTGAAGTACAAAACACTTAAAAATGATCACAAAATGAAAGTATTTCTTTACGTGACATAAAAATTTACATCCTCAAATTTACTTCCAAGTACTCAAAACAATTAACAAATAAATATTTAACAAGTCTCAGGCACAGACTCTATTAAGTCTCAGTCGTATGTGTTGACCAGGGACAGTACTTAGAATATAACTTATGAAGATGAGTAAGCAATTTTAAAAGATAATTTTTCATGACTTTTTAAAATTTTCATAGAATTTGTTGCTGCATGACAACTGGCAAGTTTATCACTTTGCTATTGAAGTGGTTTGAAAAATTCTCCTGGAGAAAAATAAGTATTATAAAATAAGTATTATACGATGGATGAAAAGTACGCTGTTAAAATCCATATTCAGGTAGTATCAGGGGATTTAAGCATGAGTACTGAAACATGTTCAACACATATACATTATATATTTTTTATATATACAGCATATATTTTTATAGAAATAATAAGTTATAAAATAATAGAAGAACAATGTGCTATGGATCTACTACACAGCCATCTCTGAACACACATTTCAAACAAATGCATTCCATTTGGATTTGTGTAACAGTTGCCATCCCTCTCTCTGTGCGTTGTTTTGCAAAGGCCAAAAGAAGAAAGTAGGTGTAATTCTGTGGTTTACTACGGACTACTTCAAGCATCTGTCTCATTCTACCTTCCAAATTTAGATTACTTTTCACAGAACTCCTAAACATCTCCAAACACATCCTTTCAGCCACCTTTTTAAAGCCTTCCTTCTTGGCTGTATTCATTCTTCTTCAAATAACCTCAAATCAGAACCCTGTATTCATAATTAATTAGCAAGTAGTAACTTAGGAGCAATGCCATGCTTGCACTCACTGCTGTAAATCTTTAAATCATCTCCTACTAAAATGAGTGCACAAAAATGAAAAATGTGAAGCCAAACTTAATTTCCTGTCTCTTCCTCCCACCTGGGTCCCATGTAAAGGTGAGAGCAAAAGGCAGTAATTTTCTGTTTTCCACTCATTCTCTGCCTTTGAGGTTTTCACAAAGTACAAACACAAGAAAGGAAACTTTCACATAACTACCATCCTAATCAACCAGCTTCAGGTGTGGCAAGCAAAATGAGGAGAAATTTCTTCAAACACTAATCACTCATTATACTATCACTTTTTGTTTAAAAACACTCTAAAGAACATTTATCTAAAGTACACTGAACATTTACCTTGTTGTTTCTTTACCTAAAATAGGCACCTGATGCATGAACATTTATTTGCAGCCTAGTTTTGCTCTGAGAGCCTGCTCTGACCCCGCTCTCCTCTCCATGTGTTACACCTCTTCTTTTCCTTTCATGAATGGAAGATCCTGCCTTTAAAGTACCACAGGGATTTTTTTCTGTCCTGAAACAGCTTGCTGTACGTGTCCTGGCTGACATCCCTCTCCAGCGGGGAGCAGTGCCAGCATTAGGGAGGGCAGCAAGGGGCAGTGCAGCACATGGGATCCCTGACTCCAAGCTGACCAAGTTCCTCCCTTCCAAGCTTTTTATACAGGGTGGAGACAGGACAGCTCTGTCATCTATATAAAGCCAGATGATGCCTCTGTTTAGCAGGTTAAACTTCTTTCTCCCACTTCACACGCTATATGAAATTTTCCTGAGCACGATTTAACTCTGTGGGTGGATTTCAATTTGATCTTTCAATACAACGTAAAACATGAGAAGTCTACAAAACACAAACTCTAAATTTAGCCACCTGCATACGTTATCCTCCATTTTATCTTTAAAATACTTTGTGAATCTAGTTTTATTAAAGAATAGGTATAAAAAATGAGGTCTCCTATCCCTGAAGGGCAAATTTCCCACTGTCAATACAGCACATTAAGTATAAAGAGAAATAAACCAGACTTCTCTACAAAGAGAAAAGGCTTTTTTGGTTTAGGTCTGACCCAAGCAGTTTGACTTATTTGCAACACTGGAGAAGTAAATGGCGAGCTTTAAAGGAGAAAACAGGGTCAAATGCCCACCACTGCTCATGTGAGGGACAAGCATTAATTCCCATTAATAGAAAATTTATTCTCTGATAAGTGGGTAAATATATTTGACTGATCAAATCACCCTCATTCTAATCACTTCTTGAGGAATTCAGTCCTTCCGTAGACCCAAACATTAGAACCATATCAACAGGCTTAAAAGTTAATTAAAAAATTTTGTCTTTATGCAGAGCCCTACTCGGACAAAAGTTCTGTAAACCACATTTCAGTTAACCATCTCTTCATTAGCCAAAATACAAATTGATTCCACAAACATTTTCTATTAATTCCTTTTTGTATCTGTCTAAAAGTTACAATTTGGAGTATTTTGCCTTATTTAGAGTATTTTGCCTTAAACTATGACAAATACTATTTTGTCCAATATGGTCCATCACTAAGATACAAACAAGCCAGGTGAAATGCTGAACTAGATACAACAATATGAAGCATAAAGACTTCAGATCTATTTAAGCAAGTCCATTCCATCCACCAGTGTCTCTCCTGCAGCATAACAGAAGTTACATTTAGGGACTATTAGAGATTGATTTCTTTTCTTTTTGGCACACCTATTATTGTGTAATTTAATTATTAGGGAGTTTTTAAAATTCTCAGCTGCATACCTCACCCACATAATCATACTTAATAGCCACTGACACAGAAAGTCGTAAGTTGAGCCCCATTTTTTCCTGAAACCATTTAAGCTCTGTCTCTGACACCTCACAGCAAAGCTTTGCCACTCAGCATGACATACTCCAGGATGACTATGAATCATCAAAATATTAACATTCTTTACTCACCTTCCCTCTGCCCTTTGATGATTTCACATGCCCTGTTTGTCTCACTTAAGACAACAGACCAAAGAGAACTCTTCTTGTGGGGAAGTTTTTCTGCAGCTTTATCTGTTCTTGCTTGCTTTCTCTGTACCTCTAACAGACACCTCCTTTGAAACTGAATGCTGTGTTTTAGCACTGAACTGTGTGGAAGTACAATTCAGATTCCCCGAGCTGTAACTTCTTTTTCCTTTTTTAAGTTCCTCTAATGATTTTAATGAAACATTTTTACTATTGCTGAGTACTGAACTGATTCAGAAAACTAGTGGTATCAATACCAATAGTTATTTTCCAGGTTGCAAAAACCAACTTGAGTTCATAAATCTGTATGGCTATACTTACTGTCATTTTCTACTTCAAGACATGAAAATTCATGTTAGTCACTCACTACCTCAGGACCCTTCTACAATAATTTGTGATCTCATTGTTCATTCCGTTCTCCAGATTATTTCAAGATGTTCTGAACATCAATGTCCGCAACTGTGATCTAACATTCCATTGGTACCACCCCTAAATTTCCATCAACTCTTTTCCCCTTGTCTTTTAATCATTTTATAGGAGCCCTGTCATAACTACTTGTCTCTATAGGAGACATTGTATCATTTTTATTTACCTGCTTACCACTTTGGTTTTTTTTCACTACAAGCAGTACCGAAGTTAGATTGTTGTACAAATCCCTGTTTGCCAGACCCAGCAGCTGAATGCCTTATAAAACATATCAAATGTAGCAATGGCCCTTCTACTAAAAGGTAAAGTAGGTATGAGCACTATATGGTCTCATGGTCCCACACCACAGCTTGGCAATTTTAAAATTTTGTTCCTTTAAAAGTCTCAAGGGAATTAGGTTTGCTTTAGAATTATTTCTTACACTTTGTTTTGAATGAAGTTTCAGATCACGACAGGTTCTCAGACACATTCCTCAAAGAATCTCTAGTATAGCAACCTTAACTTTTTTATTTCTGGTGCTGGCAAAGGTTTTAACAACTAACTGCTTTGCCTCTAGCAAGTTGCTTACTTAAATTCTCTTCTTTTTTTTTACATTTCATTTGTCATAATTACATTCTATTCATTTTCCTGCTTTGGAAGAACCTCCCACTTTGTACAAAAAAAAAATCTTTGCATTTTGCTGCTTAAACACATTAAGTTTTTTAAACTATTAAGACTTTCCTGATTTGTGGTTTACATTTACTTATGGTACAGGAATCTGTAAAGGTATTCCTATTACTGTCATGTCATGTCAATAAAAACCCTGTAGTTTAATACATATTTTAAGAACTAATTGCATAGTAAGTGTAGGTTCCCTCCATTACGAAACCCTAACATACCTAGTATAAATTAACAATATTATTAGGTTAATACTACACCTATAAATTAACAAAATTCTGTATTAAACACAGAAAAGTAGTGTTTTAAGAATAAACACGGGACTATTCTAGCATTTTAAATATTGCAGCTTTTAGTTATCCCTATACAATTCAAAATACTGCAATTCCATCTTTTTATGCTAAGATAAGACTAATTTAAAAGGACACTGAATAAGTCACATAATGAACCAAATGCACAACATGAATGTTACTGAAATCCCTCACCACGCTGCCGGAGTTTAGGAATTTTATAAGAGGAATATGGACAGAAAAAAAGACACAAATGCACAAGCAAAGGTTAATCACATACCAGTTAGCAATATCTTTGTGAGCTACTAGGTTCTGGAGGAATGCCTGCAGCCCCAGCTGTCGATCTTCCAAGAAGTCAGGATTGTAATTATCCTTGAACCAGCGCTTTGGTGGAAGGGCCAACCGAAAGCCCGGAAACATATCTTTTAGCTGAAATTGAAATTAAAGACAAAAAAATTAAAAATTCGAGAAAAATGCTAATCTTGCTACAGGCACTGACTTTACTCAGATTAATGAGGTATTTCTGACTTCTGCTAAGTTCAAGCACAAGGTAAGTCTCAACCATAAATACAGTCCAAATCACAACTTAAAAATGTGGATACAGTTCTGTCACTTGCTCTGCTGCCTTATGCAATAGAGTGCTTTGTATTTTTCCTAAAATTTAACACATAAAAATAGGAATGAAAACCTGTGCTTTGTTATTTAATGTCTGAGTCTGCTATTTACAGCCTTTGAGTCTGTAAACATAAGAAAACTGTAAATAAAAAGTGTAAGATGAATAATAATTTCAGTGGTATTTCTTCTGAAGTACTCAGGGATAATAAGTACCAAATATACAGATATATAGAATAAAACCCCATTACAGATCTACAACTCTGCAACTTGTCTTTCTTGGGGGGCTAGAAGAATAAGTTACAACACGTGCATGAGATACTTCTTGTAAAGAGTAGTTCTTTGTACACCCAGAATAATAAAATTTCAATATGCAAGTATGGCTCAAACCCTAGTAATATGCAAATTTGTATTTCTGAGTTATTTAAATAGCAATGGGGTAGCTGACATCCAAAATACTCAGATTCTTTTCTCTGAATTCAGAAATAAGATATACAAGTGAATGAAAACACAAAATTAATTATAAGCCAGTTAGCCTGACCGCAGTACCTGGTAAGGTAATAGAGCAGTTTATACTGAGTGTCATCATGCAGTACTTAAAGGATGGCCGGGGCCTCAGGCCCAGCCAGCACAGGTTTAGGAGAGGCAGGTCATGTTTGACCAACCTGATCACCTTTTATGACCAGGTGACCCGCCTGGTGCATGCAGGAAGGCCTACGGATGTTGTCTGTTTGGACTTCAGCAAGGCCTTTGACACTGTCTCCCACAGCACACTCCTGGATAAGCTGGCAGCCCATGGCTTGGACAGGAGCACTCTGTGCTGGGTCAGGAACTGGCTGGATGGCCGGGCCCAGAGAGTGGTGGTGAGCAGTGCTGCACCCAGCTGATAGCCAGGCACCAGTGGGGTCCCTCAGGGGTCTGTGCTGGGGCCAGTTCTGTTCAATGTTTTTATTGGTGACATGGATGAGGGTATTGAGTCTTTCATTAGTAAATTTGCGGATGACACTAAGCTGGGAGCGTGTGTCCATCTGTTGGAAGGTAGGAGAGCTCTGCAGAGAGATCTGGAACAGTTGGATGGATGGGCAGAGTCTAACAAGATGAAGTTTATAAGTCCAAGTGCTGAGTCCTGTAGTTTGGTCACTATAACCCCCTGCAGTGTTACAGGCTGGGGACGGTGTGGCTGGACAGGAGGAAAGGGACTTTGGGGCACTGGTGCCAGCAGCTGAACATGAGCCAGCAGTGTGCCCAGGTGGCCAAGAGGGCCAATGGCATCCTGGCCTGGATCAGGAATGGTGTGGCCAGCAGGAGCAGGGAGGTCAATCTTCCTCTGTAGCTGGCACTGGTGAGGCCACACCTTGAGTGCTGTGTCCAGTTCTGGGCCCCTCAGTTTAGGAAGGATGCTGAGACCTTGAGTGCATCCAGAGGAAGCAGCAAGGCTGGTGAGGGGCTTGGAACACAAACCCTGCAAGGAATGAATGAGGGAGCTGAGGGTGTTTAGCCTTGAGAAAAGCAGACTCAGAGGTGACCTTATCACTCTCTACAGCTTTCTGAAAGGTGGCTG
>NC_053450.1:24974189-25011689 GCF_015227805.2 Hirundo rustica | reverse complement strand
TGCTTCTCCAGAAGTGGAGAGAGACTAATGCAAGCCAAGAAAGGAAAAAAATTACTTAACACACAGGTAAAACTTGCTGACCTAGGAAAACTTGCTACCCTTGGAAAATCTAATTTTTAATCATCTGAGTAATACCATTTGACTCAGTGGTACTTCTGGCAGTGACCAGTTAAGCTAGAGTTTAAATCTTTGGCACGATGGGGAAGCCACTGCAGAATATGTGTGGTATTCACTTTAACACACTCTACAGCTCTGCCAGATGGATGCTGGAACACAGCCAATACAAAAGTGATATTCCTCAACTACCTTAAAAAAAAAAAAAAAAATCCCAATTCCAGAACAAAACAAAGACCTAAATCCAAAACAGTATTTTAAGGAAATTAGGCTTTTAATCACTATCAAGTGGCTTTAGAAAATATTCCTGTGTTAGTTCCATATTCCCTCTTTTTGCTGATTTTCATTGTTTTGGAGGATTGGTTGCTTGGTTTCTTTTGCACAGACATATACTGGAAAATAGGGGAAGAGTGACTGTCCTGTGTCCAATTGTTCTTTGAGACTGAAATCAAAGGTACATGGCATTCTCAATTCTTACTGATTAAACACACAGACTAAACCAGGTAATTACAGATACATGTGTTGGGGACTTTTTTTTTAATTCATAAAATTGTTCCCATCTTTAAAAACACTTAAAAAAAAAAAAAAAAGGTGGAATTACAAACACACAGAAACAGATGTTTCTGGTAGTTAAATGTCAGGAATTCAGACTCCTTGTCTGAACCAGGCATCACCTGGTTTTGATTCAGTAGTCATTGTTTCAGGTTCATGTGCTCACATTTTGTCTGGTGCTGGAGAGGTAAATCCACCTTTGGAAATCAATATCTACACTATTTGCAAACACCTTATCTTTAAACAATCTTTTATCTTCACAATGAAAAATAACTGTAAGTAATTTAGACCACTGTACATGAACACATACACACATAGACATATTTATGCATACACCAAAATGACCTGACATTTTTGCACTAGCATTCTGTACTAGCATTTCATCCTGCTAACCAGAAGTATAACTAAATGTGATGTACCTGGATTCTCCTTCTTTTGCTATACTAATATTTCCTTAATGTAATATTTATTTTTATATTTTATTATATATTATATTCACATGTTTATATTTTGTATTTTATATGTATCTTTATTTTATTTTATATTCTTTAGTATGCATTCTATTTCTGTATGACAATATTTCTTTACATCTTTCATACTAATGAAAGTTTTATTTTGACAGCTTCATGCTTGCTTGTATTGTGATCAGTAAACAGGGTGTAATTCTGCTGCAGTTGCACTTGCACAGTTCCCACATATTGGCATGCCTGCTGACCTCCTAGCTGTTTGCTTCCACCTAAGTTGCCAGCCTTGGGTTTGGCTCGTATTTCCCTTTATTCCCTCATCTGAAAACAAATGCACATGTACAAACATCCCCATGCAGACTTTTCCGAAAAGACACCTTCCCCCCAGGTGGAATAATGCTGAAGCCAGCCAGCAAATGCCCAGGTGCAGGAATTCTTCCTCTGTGCAGATCTGTTTGCAGCATTGAAGTTCATGCTTTAATTACGTGGGAATTTCTATGAGGGTATCAAACTTGTTCAAGTATCTGCTCAGTTAGTACAGGCCAGCATCTGAAGAATCTTCACTTTGCTTCCCTTTTTGAAGAGCACATAGAGATCTGACTCCACATGTGACCAGAGCCACCACGGAGTATTTCAGTATCTTACCACATGATCTGTATCGACGTCAGGAGTAGTAGTAGTTTAATTCTAACAGTATTGGTTCAAATTTCTTATTAAAATAGACATCAATTAACTATCAGACTGTACCGAACATGAAAAGTGATACACAGGTGAAAGATTTTAATGAAGTGGTGAAGTACTAAGCTGGCTCCTTACATGATTACTTAATGTGTCCTACATTGTTTGGTACGTGATTTTGTTCACTGGACATATTAGTTCTAATTTAACAGGTCATTACTGCTTTAGTGTAATTGTGGGCATAAAACCACATAGAATACAAGAATTTCAAAATAAATTTTACAGCTCACATTTATGTAGCAGCTTATTGCGTTTAAAAATTACTACAGTGCAAATTAACATAAACAAGCACACACATCACAGGGAGCTTGTACTGAGACAGCAGCTGGATTTGATGTGCAGAACTCCCTGTCCCACACAGCCCTCACCATTGTGACCATTCATTGCTCCTTCCCATGTGCAAGTAGTGAAAAAGAGCAGCAAAGATCAGGCTTGGGCACCACAAGCTTTGGAAACAAATGTTTTCTGTTCATAGTGCTGGCTGATAGCCCCAAATTTTACCAAAGAAAAGCCAGGCTTCAGATGTCAGCTAATAGCCTGGGCTGTGCTTTGTATGCCACGGCTGCTCATCCATTTCTAGCACATCCAGCTATCATCAACAAAGCTGGACCTCACTTTGGGATTGAACATACTCAGGATATCTTCCTTCCTGGGATGCTCTAGCAAGTACCAGCAAAATGGAGCACCCTCACTGAGGTGTGTACACAGCATTATGGACAACAGATGGCCACAGTGTGACATTGGGGACGAGATGACAATCTTCTTACAAGGGCATATGACCACAACTACGGACTGCCTTACACTTCATTTAAGACTATCTCCTATCACTGGCAAGATCCAGCTGTGAGCCCTATCAAGGTTGAGATGGTGCACTTCAAATACAGAAAATCAAGCAAGACTTTGAAAGAAAGGCAGCCAGATTAATCAGAAGTCAGACAAACACAAGCTGTGAGAAGAGACTGAATGAACTTAGACTCTTAAAAATGATATGGCAGCCTAAAAGGGGCAATAGCACCCAAATATCACCAAAGTGAATGTCTATATCCATTTCTACATGGATGAACAGAAGTAACAGGATCAAAATTCTGTTAAGAACAGGAGCAAATTGCCTAGAGATGTTGGAGAATTCCCACCATTAAAGCACAGGAATGGCCGAGGGAATGGTACATCTAGAGTTGATCATGGATTGGAAAAGGGAGATGCCAATCTCTCAAAGCCTCTGCTGGTCTATATATTGTCTCTACACTGTACTTCCAGCTCATGCTCTATGGAGTTCCAGATGTAGCCAAAACTATGGACTGCAGTTTAACTCTGTGTTGATTTGCCTGTGAAACAGTGAAGTTATACAAAAAGCTAGATGCTCAGACTACATAATTCAATTTAACTTCACTACCTTGAAAATGGATTAAGTCAATGAAATTGAGCTAAATTACACCAGATGGGAATCTCACTCCGAATTTATGTCACCGATCATATTTCATCCTCCTCTTTCAACTGACAAGGAACAGTCTTAGGTCAGAGCCTTATCTTAGGTCAAACTCTCAATTCTCATGCACTTAAGCTTCCTTCCTCAAACACTCCTGTTTGCCCTAATGAAAATTCTTATAAACAAAAGGTCTCCATTTCTGTGGTCTCCAGTACCAAAACATATACTTGTCAGTAATTTTGCCCATCCTGTTGCTTTCATCTCTGAAATATTCGACCAGACTTGAGTATTTGCTTTCCTCTGACACTCCAACTGGAACTTAGTATAGGGCTTGCTTAAATGAAATGAAATAAAATAAAATAAATTTTAAAAAACAAACAAACAAACAAAAACAAACAAAACAAACAAACAAACAAACAAAACCCACCAAAAAAACCCCCACCAAACCCCTTGTTCTGTCATCTTTGAGAAATTCCGGATTTCCCCAGTTTACCATGAAAGGAAGCACGGCTGGTACGAAGAACCCAGATTTTTCCCAGTTCTGCAATGCCCATGACATTCAAAACTCTACCACTGCTAACCACAAGAAAAGGAACATTTAAAAATCATTGAAACCACAGGGGCATAAATGAGAACTGTATGAGCTGCTGAATAGCAGTGTAAAAATCCAGCGAAGTTGTTTATGAGAATTTTATCGAAGACTCATTAGAAAGGGAAATATATTGGTACTTTGGAAATTCCCACACTGTGTCAAAATGACATTCAAACTTTTAGATATTTCTAGTAAAGTTACACCTATCACTGAACACCCCAAGCTTGCCCAAGCCACTGTTTATTGAGTGAAACACATGAACTTTCATACAAGTCAGGGAGAGTAGCTAAATCCTGCAAACAGAAGTGTGCAGCAGCCCACAGAAGAGCTGTGCAAGCTGGCGAGCCAGGCTTAGCTTAGCAGTCTGGGGCGGTGCCAATGCTCACATCACATCTGGACTGATCCTGTGCAGAACACATGGCTCTGGTGCCTCTGTACTACCCACCACTGCAAGGGATGATGTGCTACTTTCCAAGAGATGCTCTGCCAAAAAAATTAAACATTAGCTGACATAGGTATTAAACTTAATACCAGCCTGAAAACCAGGCTTGCCTGAATCCCACCATCTGATGCTCAGAATCAGGCTTGCTGGCACGGTCCTGGTCTCAGTGGATTGGTCAGCAGAGATTGAACCCAGCTGTCTTCAAAATGTCAGGTGTGACATTCACATACAGCATGAACCGCTGCAATATAAACAAGCCCTAACATTACACATCTCCTAAAAGCAGTGTTGGACAAGTTACACACTTGTTTTATCTGAGCAGATGTCAGCATCTGCTTTAAGTAGAGAGAACTGAAACATTTGTGTTCCTTCCCTGTCCCCAGCCCCCAACCTACTCAAAACTAAGGGAGAACACTGAGTGTCAGATTTTTCAGTGGCATTTTATACCAAACCAGAAAGACAGATGTTTTGATGATCCCACCCCTCCCTACAATCTGGGCACTCAGTCTCTTTGCTAAACTGCTCATCCTCACTATTAAAACTGATTTGCAAAGCACCACATTGCAGCCAAAGCAAGCACAGCAGCCATTAACAGAGTAGGCTGCTCACACGTTTCTGTACTTAGCCAAGCCAGCTACTGATGAATGGGTCATCTTTTTTCAAGCAACTGTGAGGAACTGGTAAAGAAATCATTTATGGCTCAGAACAGCCATACTGACAGGTAGGCTGTCTCCTGGTCCTTTTGCTTTCCAGCAGCAGTCTGCTGGGTTAGCTGGTCCTCAAACAATTTCAATAACAGAAAATCACGGACAATAGCTGGTCAGTTGCAAGGTCTTATGTGAAGAAACTATGAAAATCTTCAGAAAATAAATGCACAGACACTGAGGCAGTGGGAGTGCAAGTTAAACCATGTTGAACGACTCTAAGATAAGTACAGAACAATAGTTCAACAAAGGATCAAGAGAGAGCCAGAAATTCTACCTATGCTATGTAACGTGGTCATTCTCAAAATCTTGCAGATCACTTCTTAAAAGTCAAGATGCCTCTGAATATTACACCTCCCCTATTCATCATCTTACTGTCTTGTGCTCACTTAATTTTAGAATTTTGATCTGGTCATTTTAATGTGCCCAACTTCGCTTTTTTTCTTGAAGACAATCCTGTACTCAGGGATCCTATTTTTTCTGGGTTAAAGACAAAGCAAAACAGAATACCAAAAAACCCCAAACAAAACCAGAAAAAAACCCCAACCCAACACAGAAATCAACAACACCAACAAAAATTATCAAAAATCCAATCTACTTTTCTTTGTGAGATCTCTGAAAGGTCTTGGATTAGGAGGCTCCATCATAATAATCACAAAAGTCATGAGTCTTGGTACTAGTTATCACCCTGAGAACTGGAGCAGATTGCAGTAAAAATCATACCACAAAATTCTCACACCAGAACAGCTTCAAGAAGCCTCAGCTAGGTCCAAGCTGCATTTTACTGAATAACAAATGGAGAAACCTTGCCAATAGACAGGGAGTGGCCATATCAGTCAAAAATTGTATCTGATACATTACAAATCTGGCATCAAATTCTCATTTCCATTCATAATTTCAACAGCCAAAAGAAATAATGATACCCATGAGAGAAATATTGTCTGTCAGGAACTGCATGGAGGTTATACAGCAACCTATAGAGAGCTTTCTTGCACGCCTTGGCACAATGTCCCAGCAAGGATAAGGAATGAGGAGAGACGCTTGGCATTCCCCCTCGACCTGCAAGACTTCACAGGCTGCACTTATAACAATCTCAGATTTGAAACTGGAAATATCCTCGCTCTAGAAATTTTACTCCAGTGCCTTAAGTGCACAGGAATCTGTGTTGCTGTAAGTGTTCTGCTGAAAGCTGTAAACAGGGAGTAGTTTATGTAGACTTACAACCCAGATGAATGAGGAGCAATGTCCACAGAGAGATCCAAGAGATCATTAATACCAAAACAAATGGGGAGCTTCATTCCTCAAACCTGAAAAATACAGTCTCATCTCTGAAGAAACACTTTTCAAACACTGGCAAACTGATCTCCTGTCCCCAAAGATGAAGGAAAAGTCCAGTCCATTAAGCCACCCAAAAAGGAAATCAAACCAACCTGAGTTAACAGGTAACTGTGAGAAGCATTGCCCTAAGTGTTTGGAGCTTGTCATAATTAGAAGCCGAAGAGGAACTGCTTATAAATAGATACATCTAACTCAAATAAGTATTGCCATCATCTCCCTTCACAGTTAATCAATCACCTGTAAACACGAACTGTCAAACTTGATTTCTCTCTGATGGCTTACTAAAACGTGTGCCTCAAAACAGCCACCCTTATGACCACAGGGGTGAAAGTTACAGGATCAGGACACTAGACCTCATTTCTAGGTCCAGGACACTCGTAACCTCCCTGAGGACACACAGGCCTGAGAACATCTATAACCTTATTAGCCACATTTCTTCAGAATGCAATTAAAAGAATTGTTTGCCCAAAGTCCTCTTCCCAAGAAGTGAAAAATCTTATAATCAGTTCTGCTGCAGAAGAAGTAAAGATGTTGTTACATGGACTTTTCCAGAGCTTTAACTGCTCAGAAGTTAATCATAGCACACAAACCCTCCACACATTCCTTTGGATACACATTTGCTTGTGGAAAAGTGGGCTGTATATACTGGCACCTAAGTCCTCCCTCTGGTCCTGCTCATGTTTTATCAGTTCACTATATAAATTTAATTTGCCGTTTCCTCCAAAGGTATTTTAGGGAAATACAGGCTGGATATTAGGTAAAAGTTTTTTACAGAAGTGGTGAAAAAGTACTGGAATGGTCTGCCAGGGGAGGTGGTGGAGTCACCATCCCTGGCTCTGTTAAAAAAAAAGACTGGATGTGGCACTCCGTGCTATGGTCTATTTGAAATGCTGGGGCATGGGTGGGACTCGATGATCTTGAAGATCTCTTCCAACCTAGACATTCTGTGGGATTCTGTGTGATCTACCTCTGGAGATTTGGTTTTAATGATAGGGGTCTCTTGTACCTATATACACACAAAATGACAGCTCTTTAGTGATCCTATGTCAGAAAGATGCCCTTTCTACGAACAGTGCAGGAAAATGCCCTTGAGTATCTTAGATACAAAAGGCCAATAAATTGAATTTATGTCTCATTTAATCTACAATGGAACAGTTAGTACTTAAAGGGTACATATACTTCCCCTAGTCCCTTTCTTCCTGAGAAACTTTCAGATGCTGAAAATCAATTCCTTTTGTCTCCCCCTTATTCATCTGCTACACATTAAGGAGAAACTCTGGGCATTCAGTGATCCCACAATAGTCTTTCATCTCCAGAGAAGCCTGGTATGAATTAAAAACTTACGTACCCTCAAATTACAGATGTATACTGCAGCATGCCACTGACTTATATGCTGGTGATTTCTGCCAGTGTTCTCAGCATGCTGCAGGTAGCTCATCTGCATCTCTGAACTTAAGTGACTCTTCTACAGCACTGCCCATCCAGCCCACAAAAAGTGTTTAGACATGAGCATACACAAACGTATGTCCCCATTAACAGGGACTGTCACCTACTCTTTTCCCCAACTCCCTGCTGTTTAGAAGTTATTTTAAAAAGTGGGTTTACTACAGTCAAGACGTTAATATACAAACAATAAATACTTTGTGAAGGTAATGCTCTTTCATTTCAGTGGTCTTGAGAAATGGAGATTATATACAAATAACTTCTAACTGACAAAAGTTCCTTGTCATGTCCATTTTTAAGGGCAGTTTTAACTTAGGACTCTTGGGGTTTTTTTAACAAGCATAAAATTTAATTGCTGTCTAGACTGATGAAGGACTGGTCAAACACACACTGCTCTTTCACTCCCAGCTTCCACACAGTCCTGGTGTCAGATGTCCTGTATCGTAATAATTCAAGGTTTCCACTCTCAGGTCTGAAAGTACATCAAGGCTTAACATACTTCTTCTTGTTTTACTGCTTGATCTCTCAGTCTATTTTTTCTCCTACCCAACGCTCTTTGCCCACTCCTCAACTCTGAAATATTCCCTGCAGCCAAAGCAATATATTCAAAATAAGGAAACACTTGCAAATTTACATTCCCATTCTGTCCTACAGGAACCATCATTTTCTGCTAATCACTTCTACATCCAACACTTTCCCCAGACAAGTTTTTAGCCACCTTGCTCTACAATCTCTTTCATGAATAATTTCCTTAAATAAGATTTCAGTGTCAAATGTCTTCCACCAAGCAAAGTTTTATCTATTCAGTACGGTACTTTGAAGAGCTTTAAAATGATGCTACTGAAAAGTCAAATTACAACATTATATATTGCCCTGAGCAGCAGCCAAAAGGCGAGAACAGAGCTCAAGTTCACTAGCTATTTTGGGCTCAGATTACAACACAGCCAAGAGGATTTGGAACTCTGCGTATGCCTGAAATACACATCCAAAACAGCTGTGCAAAGAGTTAATAGCGGGCACTGGTGCCCTCTGTCACACAGATTAAAGCCAGCTCAGACCCACCTATGGTTTGCAGCCACAGGTGATGCTTGCCCAGCCGGGCCCTTACCTCACTTGAATCCTCCTGCTGATTGATGACAGCCAGGGCATCCTCTGCCGCCTGGCGCTTGGCTTCGGCAACAGTGCGCTCCATCTTGGCCCTCTCGGAAGTGATCATGTCGTGAGCCTTCCGCTCGGCCTCCGACACCGCCTTCTGCAGCTCGGCCATCGCCTGGCGCTTCACTTCATTGACTGCTTCCTCTGCAAAGCAGGAGAAATCCGCATCAGCACGGCACATCGGGACACGGCCTCGTGGCACTGACGTGGGAAATGCATCACTACTGTTATGATTACGTTGAGACTATGCTCAATTATAATGATAGTCTTCATTCTGAGTAGGGCACAGAGGAACCTGGCTCCTCAAGAATCCTCAAGAAGCACTGAAATGCTTCTCTTCATCCCCATCATCGAAGTCTCTACCACTAGTAAGGATTCTTGCTATTTTGATTCTCAGTCAGTACTTCTTTAGGTAGAATCATTTCAGATCTCTGGTCCGTTTCATTTGCAATCTTTCTGAACACTGAAAAACGAGTTTTGCAGCACAGCAGATAGGTGCATATACTTGCCAATAGCTATTACTTAAGACATACTATAGACTTTTTATTAAAATTGTATTTTTAAGCTCAGGGAATTTTTTTCCAATGTGTTAACAAATAAATACACGAACTTAAAACATCCCGAAGAGTTTACCTAAAATTTTTAAATCACTGGTCTAATATCTTTTCTTGGACAAACTGTTTTATGTGAAAAACAAAAAAAAAATTGGTTATGAACATTCATTTGACCTCTTGATCTGTCCTTCAAATTCATGTTTATGCTTGAAGATTTGAATTCCTGGCTCTTCTAAGCTCTTGAGTACACCCTGCCCAGCAAGACTTTGGAGCACAATTAACACTGAGCTGGGGCACCCCGCTTCATTAAACTCAAACCTTGATGCTTCTTGTAAAACAACTATAGTAGTATGAATCGTTTCTTTGGTATATACTAGTGTCATATCTTTTATTCCAGAAAATATGAATTGTCTCAAATTAGTTATTTGGCTTTTGATGCAGGAAGAGCGCAAAGATTTTACTAATGAACAGTCTTTTAATTGACAACTAAAACAAGTAATTTCTTTTTTTTTTTTAATTAACTGCTCTAATTAACAAGGAAACCATCCTCCCCCTGAATTAGTTTATCTAATTTTCATCTTTATTCAAAGCAAAATGACAATGATTAATTGAAAATTTAATAAGCAGTAATTATTAACTTGGCAAACCTAGTACCAATTAACACTCTATTAAAACTAATTATGACATGTTTCATTCAAGTGTTTGCACTTAATTGTTTCATGCACTTAAGACCCACCTTAATTAAATGTTCTGTTTAATTAAAACCACAGATTTCTATTAAAAATGTTTTACTGTAGATTAAAATCTAAGTATTAGAATGGTCTTACATGTTTGAGTTTTAGTCCATGTATTTAGCCTGTGTATTTTTGTGCACACACATGCAGACATAACTCTTACATAAACTCAGTCACTCTCCTGAGTTACATCTGATAGAGCTGCACGTGTTATTTAAAAAATAATGTCTACATGAAGTCTCCAGTTTCAGTTATTAAGCAAATTACAATAAAGACTTAACTTCAGCCCATGTACTGACTAAAACTGAACTAAAACGAAAGAAGAGCTCTCTTGAGGAGTATATGTGCATGTTACATGTTTGCATATCTGCAAGAGATGTTTCAACTGTAGTTTTTAAGGGGATGGGGAGGGATTTAGAGATAGAACTTATGCCTTTATTTTTATGAGGCTGAAAATATGCCCTTATATTACCCTACCATAAATGTTGTTTAGGGAAAAGCCTCAGGAGAGGAAAAAATCATACCCTTCAACCACACAGCCAAGGCTTAATTTACTTTGAATATTCAAGGTGAATTAAAATTCTATCTAAGTGGCAATACAGGACAATAATTTTTGCTTACGATCAAAGCTACAGCTAGTCTAATTGTATATGCAAATCAGGCAATTTATATTTAAATTATGCATTCCTATTCTAGTCCCACAGGCACACACAGATCAGCAAAGGGAATTGGTAGGACATTTGCAAGGTGCTTGAATATTTATTACCAACTGTAACCATTCACTGATCACGAGAAAAGAAATATACACAGGCAAACATACAGATGCAATTTTATTACCATTCTCAGAAAAATGAGGCAACTTAAATACAGGCGTTTCGTGTCTATGAACTGCAGTTACTGACAAAGTGGATTTCTTTAAGAAAATCTGTACTCTTGCTGATATTTACTATGAATAGAAATGATCCTTGTATGACATGATGCACTTCTGCTACATTATATAAATTTAGTTTTAGTGTTTGCAGCGGTTAAAAATGCCAGTTTCTTATATTAAATGGAAGCAAAATGCTCCAGCATTTTTATATGGACTTCTAATTGTAGTTTTTCATCCCAGATAATCTACTTCTTTTCGGTCCAAATATAGAAATTGAAAATTATACTATATCTTCTATGTTGCGTAAGCTTTTTGCAATACTTCTGAGAGCATGAAGATGCCTGAAAATGTTTATGAGGCCATATGCCTGACTAATATTTTTTGACTGGCTTAAACTATGGATTGGATTTTAATATTTCCATTAACTTTGATGACATAATTTGTGTTGTGCTATAATACATGAGAAAATAAATAAGTTAAAATACGACGGGTCACAATGCACCATCATTATTTCAATATATTACAAACTCAAGAACACCTAAATAACCAGACAAAATTTTGCATGACTGATTTTCGTCTCAGCTTCTAAAACTAAATACTACTGACATTTTATAGACATAGAATGCAAGAGTCATAATTTAAGATTATGTTTGTGATATGGGTGATGGTGAAAGAGATTTTTATTTGCTTTGACAATGCTGAGCTGCAAAGACCAAGAATGATACCAGCACCCTTCCTTTCCCTGCACTTCCAGAGAAAGGAAGAAAGATTAGATTCCCGCGTCAGAAAGCAGAAATCTTGTTTCTAAAACCAAGTATCTAAGATGAATGTACCTGCATCCTCTGCCTTCCCAGCAATGCTAAGCATTCTTGGCACAAATTCACTGTCATTTTAGGGATGCAACAGAAATCCTCCTTTCCTCTGAGCAGCATTAACACGCGAGAGAAGCTCCAGAAAGCAAACAGCTTGTGTGGAATAAGCATCACTCACATGGTCTGAAGTCCTCGGAGCAGACTTAAGAGAGGTACTTATCTTTCACCCAAAATAGTGATTCAGCAGCCAGGCCCATGTCACCTCCCTCATATCATCAGCACATTTGTCCACATGATGAGAAAAGAAAGGTGGTGGGCAGATGTGCACTCCTGTGCCACCACAACATTTTGGATCATCTCACTCTCAGGCTGACCCTGGCAAGGGTGGCCACTGGCAGTTGCTGACAAAGGGTTACCTCAGCATCATATCCCAAAATGCATCATCTCAGGACTACTCTGTACAATGGGCAGGACCCTTATTGTCTTTGTAAGACAAAGGATGGTCATTTCATTCCTCTTCTGTAACTCCAGAGCTTTCAGCTGGACTGCCATGGACACTGGGCCGGGCTAAATGACAGGGATAGCTGGAAGAAAGTTTCTACATGACACAGAAAAAGCTATTGCAGCAGGCCACAATGGGCCTGCTACCCTCTCTGCATTTAATAAAGGGAAGTATGTACTCCCAGAGAGCAAGTCGTCCAACCTGTGATCCAACTGATGCTCATTACCTCCCTCTCCCTCCTGACTACTGAAGAACACGAAGAACTTGTCTTGAACTCTTCATCCCCATATCCATAATTCAATGAGGTGAATCAGGGCACTGATGACTGCTTTCTACTGGTGTAGGAAGCTGAAGTGGGCTTATATGGCTTTAACTCATGAGGTACTGCATAACATATCCTTACTCCAGCAACCACAAAAGCACGTCTAACTTGGTATATTCCAAGAATTACACTGGAGTCTACCAATCTCCAAAAGTTTAAAGTGAATCCCTTTTCCACATGCTTTTGAGTTTGCTTATTAACTGTTTTTATGCCATATTGTTTCAGTGTAATAGATTCAGCATTCCAAACAGAACTTCATACTTGATTCAGCTCTCTGCACATTAGTCTTTACAGACGTTTGACACACAAAGAGATCCACACTGAGCCAAAGAAAATTAACCTGTGAATGTCTTCTTGACTGGGAGTTGCTGCCCAACCAGGAAATTATGGAGCATCTCAAAAAGCATCAGAGGCCTATTCTCACAGAGCTGATTGCACCTCTACTTCCTTCATCCTGAAAATGTGGGCATCTCCAGTTTCAGACCACCCTCCTAAAAATGCAGGACCATGATTTAAGAAAGCAGTATGCTCTCTGATGTTTGACTTGACTTAGTAACAGATACAGGTATGCATCCTGCAGTCACACTTCTTTTGTTCTGCAATTCACACGCATGATCACTCGATTTAAACCATCAGCCTGAAAATAAGAGACTAGAAATGGGACCAAAGGAAAAACTTTGTTTCAAAGAACAGATGACATAAATGTTCACAAGATGACGTCACTGTCACTACCTGTACACTACCATTTGTGAATACATGCATTGTGAATGCACATCCAATTTCATAACTCAAGCCAAAAACTTCAACTGACTTGTGTTAATTATGAAGAAACTTTTTTTTATTGTACTGATTCCATGAGTCATAAATAACCTGATACCAAATGACATCAAACCCTAGATTTTGCAAGAGGACTGAAGTTTTTGAAATTCAGCAGAATAATGCTCCTCTAAGTGAGATTTCCTGGGATTGCATTTTTTTTTTTTTTTTTTTTTTGTATTTTTCATTGAAAATGTTAACGTAAATATGACAATATGAAAATATTCTTGGGCACTGAGTTACAAAGGCTACACTTTCTTTGGACAAAACCAAGAACACGTACACTATTTTTCAACGAAAATTAAATAGTTCTAGAAACATTAACATATTGACAAATGTAGAGTTTACACAATAAACCCATGTGACACACAAAACACAGCTTCTTGTCTGGTGCAACAAGACTACAGCTTAACATTTTTACATGTGTGCTCTGTGTCTAGTTTAAAATACACTGGAAAGCAGCAAGCATTTACAGGAGATTTGATCAGAAAGCATCAACACTGCTGCATATTTGCCATTTAATCATTTACTGCTGCTCAGACAGCTGCTGCAGACTCCATGGTTATACAGGTGTTCAAAAGCAGGCGGGCGTGTTTGGGTGTATAAATAGCTCCTCAACTATCTTGATGGAGTTCAAGAGCTGCCTCTGGCCCCTCTGAAAACAAGCTCTGAAGTCAGTGTCAAAAGGGCAAAGGTTTAGCTCCAGCACCAGAGTGGGATCCTCGCCAGGGAAGTCCTGTGCTCAGGCAGAGTTTCAGTGTTAAGAAAACTCTGCACAACCACAACGTCTGCCCAGGGTGCTTTCCAGGCACAGGCAGATGCTGTCAATGCCCTGCAACCAGCCAGAGCAGCTGCAGGGATGTGAACTTGCTGACTTCATTGCACACTCTGCAGGTTTATGAGCACAGGCCTCACTGGGGGCTGACAGGCACAAAATCTTTTTTAAATTAAGAATGGTTACTTTGCATAGTTGATGGTTTGTTGGTTTTTTTTTTGTTTTTTTTTTTTTTTTTAACAGGTGTACTTGAGGTTTTTTCCCCTCCTTTGGGAATTCTTACCTTAACTAGGTAAGAACCCTGAAGCTTAAAAAAACCCCACCCACACTAACCTCCTCTTTTTTTAAATTGCTAACAGAAACTTTAAAATATCAAGTTTCAGCCTGAAACCATTAGAAGCCCTGAAAATAAGGGTCCATATTGGAAGTACTGGGAAGTGTAGGGAAGCTGTTCCCCTAACTATAGCAGCAGATGCTTCTATTATAAAATTATTTAATGTCCTGATCAGTTCCAGTTTAAGATTATTAAACACAATTTCTTCTTGTTACTAGTAAGCCCTTCCCCCGCCTCCCAGTTCCTCACATCAGTGCATTAAC
This sequence comes from Hirundo rustica, assembly GCF_015227805.2. Classification (NCBI taxonomy): domain Eukaryota; kingdom Metazoa; phylum Chordata; class Aves; order Passeriformes; family Hirundinidae; genus Hirundo; species Hirundo rustica. Next base: position 24,996,738 of record NC_053450.1, on the reverse strand, counting down.
AACTGCACACAGCTGCCAGACGACTAAGCTGGTGTTTTTAAACAGTTCTTACCAGCTTTCTTCCAGATCTCCTCTGGCACATATCCAGACGCAGGCCTGTGAAGGAATTCCCGATGAGATTCTGCAGAAGGAGGGGGTGAAGAGGGAAAAAGAAAGAGCATCATAAGCAATGCTGGCTTGTTGAGAACAAGGCTTAGAGAAAAATACCTTTTCCCTTTAATTATAGCTCAGACAAAGAAATCAAGTGAAGTTTTTCTCTCCGCAAAACAAAACGGATGCCATGGCTGTAACTCATGAATGTCACATAGACCAGATCAATGCTTATGACTTAAATGTCTCATCTTAAGCCAAGTTAAGATGTTGATTTTATTTTTATTTTACAGTGTTTTGAGTCAACTCTGTATGACAGTATCCACACTTTTAAGGGAGACTTTGTAAAACAAACTGAGGGAGTGACATGCTTCGTCCTTTCTCATTCTATCTATGAAAAGGAAAAAGAAAGAGGGCAACAGTGCAGGTTTGGCACTTCTGCTCTGTGCAAAATATTGAGTACTGATGAGTGCAAATAAAAGTCAAGATGTCATTCCAGTGATCAAATAAGTGTTCACAGAAAAGCAAAGAGGTGTTTCTAAATTCAGAGCTATGCTTTCCTATATCTGAGCTCAAGTTGGCAACTGTAGTTGCAAGAGCTGGGAAAACAGAACCTTTAGGTTAAGCCTCTAAATACATTCTGCCAAACAACCTCACTGGAGCTGAAGCTCATAATTCACCCATATATTTCAATCACATTTTGACAGCTCTTTCATCTTATCCTCTTTTTTTTTTTTTTTTTTTTTTTTTTTTAAATTTAAAAAAAAAAAGAGTTCTGGAATCAGCAAGATCCCTTCCACAGGGACTTCAAAGACCTAAGATCAGACAATATGAAAAGAAAATTCACTTTATCTTGAAATTTAGCATACAGATCCTCAGCAGATGAAATTGAAATTGCTCCTTTCAAATACTATTTAAAAACTTATTAATTATTATTCAAAGTAATAGAGGATAAAATGAAAAAAAACCCCAGCCAAACACATAAAACTAAGTTCACTGCCATGACTGCCATTGCCAGTGTGTCAGAATTGCCTAAATAAAATTATTATATTTCTTACATTACAGACACGTTTGAATGTTTTTGGAGATGCTGTTGGAAATCAAATACCTGCTTGATGTCTGAGCTTGAAATATAACGAGAGTATATCTGCTAGTCTTTGAATACTAATTTTGACAAAATGTATTCATTTTTGTATCTTACAAGCTTTTATTCACAAACTTGGTCAAAAGGCAATGTTTTTAAGCAAAAGGCTGAAACATCAGCTTTTCCAAATCATTTCTTAGACCAATAAATGTATCCATACAGTACTGTTTACATACAGTAGCCCACATACAACGCCAATGCTTTTAAAAGATGACAATATTGCAGGCAGCTAACAAAGGTGGAAATGACAGGGGCTTTTTCACCAGAGAGTAGGGAATCCCAATCCCTGTGCACTGCTTCACAGATGTAGTTTCTAGCATGAGAATCTGCAGAGAGTGAATGGGAGTACATCTTCCCATCTGACAGACAGCTGAGTGGATTTATCCAGCTCTTCTGTTTGTCACTGAAGTATGGGACAACAATTTAGAATAGATTTTTGTCAGCAGACTTTCACACCTCTCAAGCATAAAATAATAAGACTCTGTGTGTCTGTGTGTCTGTGTGTGCGTGCGTGCAAATTTGGCAAAACAGCTATTTATATTGGTTTAATCAATTTGCTAAAGGATTTCAGACCTGATACCAAAAATGGGAAAATTCTCAGTATGGCTTGGCTTGAGTGATTGTGGAGATGACGAATAGCCTTGTGCACAGTTTTCACCCCTTAGAGGCTTTTAGACTTACTGGCACAGTGCCAGTTCAGTTAGGGGGACAGAGGCAACAGCAGAAAACACTGTTTGGAAAATATTTGTCAAGGAAAATAAAGGCGAAAAATTAAACCACTCTTATTTGCTCGTCAAGGAATACGCTCAGGAAAAGACCAAACCAGGCTCCAAATGTGGCAAAACAAGGGGTTTGTTGCATTTACGTCTTTACTTTGTATTGAGTTTTTCTGTCTGCTATTTAAGGTACATGCCATCCAGTGCAAGGGGTGCATAACCTTGGTTTAAGTCTATGGCTCTTAGTTTGGGGGGAGGGAAAAAAAAAAAAAAGGGGGGAAAAAAAAAGAAAAAAAGACAGAGAGATGTGGAACTGATTTTTTGGTACACATGACTTTCCAAAAATGGAATTCAATGACATAAATGACCAGATTGCCAACTAATTGTTAAAATTTCCAAAACATAAACATCAATCAAGCTCTTATTCCAACCACAAATTATTTACATGAGGAATGAGATCCTCTGCTTTAAAAAGACTTAAATCAAGAGCTTATGAGAGACTTTCCCATAGTTTGGAATGGTGCACAAAAAAGACAAGAAGCACTTATGAAGATAATAAAAACCATATTTTCCAAGCCAGAAAAATTTTAGTAACATGGCTATTGTTTAGTCAGTGGTGATGAGTCCATGAAAACAATCTTCTTTCTAAGGCTAAATTACAGGAAATGACCAGAGGATATAAATCTTACATACTAGTGTTTTTAAGGTAAGGAGTCTTTCAGTCTAAGCATCACAAAAATTGCTCATTAAAACTGAAACATAAAAGATCTTAACTTGGACATCCAGAAAACTCAATCCAAGATTAACACAAATGAGTGAAGTCCCTAAAATACTAAATGTAAAAGCAACTACAAAAAGCCATAATGAGGAGAACACATAATATTAAATAAATAACCACAGCACCTAGAAGTCAAAGTAAATGCTGCCTGGAAGGAAACAGAATGAAATCATACAACATTAAGAATAATCTGAAGTGACAAGGCAGATCAGTCAGAAAAGGACATTGGAAAAGGCCTTACATGTTAGACATAAAAACAAAGGTTTGTTAATGGTGAAAATGCAACAATATCATTATGCAGAACAACGCTATGTACACTACTGAATTTACTTGAAATTTATGGCAAGGCATGAAAACATATGTTGGTAATTAGTCCAGTTCCTACTGAACCAAAGGAAAATAAAAACACATATATATGAGAATAATCTGTACTTGTCTGTAAGTGCTTAAATGAGTTAACAACAAAAGAGACTTTTGATATCAAAAATGGTATTGGAATTTTCTATTTTAACGTAAAACAAACTTCTAAAAGAGTAAGAAAGTTGTTGGAGTGGGACAGAAGAATACACATGAAGAAAACACAAAAATTTGCATGGTTTCAGCTCTCACATTCAAAAGAAAAATTTTGGTGGCTTTAAGATAAAGAGAAAAGGTGCTGAAAGAGAGTCATGTGCAGGGACATGGAGAGTTGTTAAGAGCAGCCATAAATATGGATCTGCAAAGTGAAACTGAGATGAAAGGACCAAATAAATTATATGAACTCTCATGTGATAATAAGGCTCAAACCCAATAAAACAGAATAGAAAGACTCAGAAGGAAAAGACATGTTCAATAATCTCAAAAAGCCTTATTCATCTTTGGAAAGGAGGACAGAAGGTTAGTTGGCAAAACAAAAGAATTGAGGTTTTTATCACCAGACAGTGATACGCAAGTCTATAACACAAAGTGTTAAGAAATGAACAGCCAATGTTCTGATGATCTTTTAGAATTTACTGCATTCATGAAAATACTGTCAGTGTTAATAATAGCCTACATGCTGTATTGAATATTAAGGCTCAAAAATAGTAAAAGCTACATATAAGCAGCCCTGAACAAATTAAATATATATGTCTTTTTATGTATTTATGTGGTTTCCATATTTCATATGCAAGTTCTGCTTAATTCTATCCTATAATAAATGTAACACCATTAGTGGGACACAAAAAAACAAACAAAAGAATTTCTCAGAGCAACAAATATAAAATATTCACTGCCTTGTTTGTAAGAGTCAAGTTCAAAAGTGTGCCAGTTCCACATAATGAAATATAGAGACAGAGATCTGAAGGTGGGCAATACTGAATTGAGACTACCTTGCAAACCTGGTAGGGGGATAAGTGTTCCCAGTATTTTTAAGTACATCTTTGCCCTTCTTTGCCCTCTAACACATTTTTGTGGCTATTGCAACACCCCCTGAAATTGTGTTAAAAATAAAGTTCTTGTGTTCTCATAGTAAAAGAATAAGAAAAGAAAAGCCACAAAGGTACTGTGTTACTGAATCATCCTCAAGCAGAGGCCACGTCAGAACTGAGCACTGAGAATACACAGATGCAATGTCTCCGCAGTTGGAGCCCTACCTAACAGCATGCAGTTCAGTAAGCCACAATCTAGCCCAAACCTCCCATGCAGTGAGTGGATTAAGAGCAATACTTAATGTCATCAGTGACCAGTATCACAGAGGCTTTGCATCCTAGAATTACAAGTTATAAATGTTACTGTGGTATTCACAGCATTACAGTTCGCTCATGTTGAGAATATCATGCATATCACAGCAATGCTGATTATCTGCAAATGGCAAAGGAGCAGGTTTATAATCACAGCATGCACAGACATGTGTTGGCAGGAATGCTCCAGCTAGCACTGAAAACAGGACGGTGAACAGCTTCAGGGGGAAAAAAAAAAAATCTGAAAGGGTTAACATTTAAAAATGTATTAAGAAATGGCTAACCTATGTGTTTTTGACAAATTCCTACACTTCTGAGAATCCTGGTTTCCTGAGGCAAATCCTGCAGGTACTGGTACTCTTGAGCTGGAGATTTCAAACTATATTTTATAAGATTTCCATTCAGATAAATTCAACAGACACAAAATATCAACACTGCTGCAGACCTTCTGATGTGTGCCTGCTCCACTTATCTAGAGCCACAGCTGCACTCAGTATGGTTATAGATCTTGTTTATAACCCACGACGCTGAAGAACTCTCATCTTTAATTTATCCCACTGTGTGTATTTCAGTATACAGTGTCTGATATGGGTAATTATTCACTATTAGGATGAAAGTTGCAGTCCTGCTGCAGTATGTAGTACTGAAATTCTTCAGCAGAAATGGAGGAGTCGGATGATGTATTATTCACTTCATAGACCATCACAGTTAATCAAGTGAATATATATAAAGTCTGAGTCATTTTTAGACTTTCGTAAACATGTATTATTCAGACTGAAAAGAACAGACCCTCTTACCTTCAACACATTCTTGGAGAATAATGGGAGCTTGTAACCTGTTGTAGCTGGCTAATGTAGCTGTGTGTATTGGATTACATTGCATTAAAATGAATGCTCAAGTATCTAATTTTTTAATTAAAAATATCAACAGAAAAATATTGATCAGATACTGCAAACTTCCAGGCTCAGCATGATTTACAGAGATGTCGAATTAAAAGAAGCACAAAAATTTTTGGCAGGAAAAAAGGTCTACTGGTTCAAAATGACAACCAGAATTTTCTTCAATTACTTTTCAACTCAAACTATCCATGCTAGATCTCAGCTCAGAGTATTTCAGCAAGACCCCTCTATGAAGACTGTGGCATAATATTTGTAATGAGAAGTTATCACTTCAGTGATGATAATTGAATCTTAAAAAATAAGAAATAAAGGGACAGATAATGTTGCCATATGGTCCCTTTTTTTTCCTCCCTTGCTAGTGGAGATGACAAGATGGATTTAAAGGGTGGATTACCTTGCTGAAAAGAAAACAAACCAAAGAAAACTTACAAAGGGAAATTACTGACATTTATAATCTCTGTAGCACGCCCCCCAATATTTACATGCCGTGAAACATTAATTAAAATATTGGAGGAATTTTTCAATCCCTTCTTTCCCACTTCAAAACTAAAATAAAATGCTCTAAAGCATCTCAAGGCTCACAGACACTGCTTTCGTCATACCTCTGAATGTTAGGGGTTTTCATTTTGTTAACTAGATTACAACCAGATTTGAGGAAATATGAGGATTAGCTTTCCATAGACTCCAAAGTATTTTCTCCCTGTCATGTCAGACATAAAAGCACTTGTTACCAATATTTACAACTGACATGGATGCTACATCACTTAAGCAATTCAAGTTTCATGTTCATGAGTCTCAGAGTATTTTTTCAACCAAATAACCAAAATGGACAGGTTAAAATTGAATGGACTCACTCCAACCAGTTCATTTGTATCCAAAGTACTGCAGAGCTGACTGGTGTGTCCAATGCCAAAGGCTGCGCTGCATAATTATCTTCTAAGCCAGAAGACTTTGCTGTTTTCAAGAATTCATCTTTACAAATACACAAACAAATGCTAATATAGCATTTGTATGCTTGATGTTAACTGTATGGTTAATCTTCATTTTATCTTATGTATCTGTTGTGTTGATGACTGTTTCTTGGATTGCAATATTATCTATAGTTTTGATGAATGTCATGAGTTCCAGTTTCCTTGGGGAAATATCAACACTCAAGTTACCTTTCATTTTTTTTTTTACCTACTAACTACACAAGCACCATGGTCCGTCTCTTTTTTCATCACAGCTTTACTAGAGAACTGAGCCACTGCTTTTGATCAACTCACAAGTGTTCCTCCTGAAGTTGCAGATGTGATTGACATTTCAGATGCCTTATTTATGAATATTTCTTTACATTACATTTAGCACTGTTCATACAAGCCATTACCTGAATACTTTCTCAGAAGGGCTCCTCTAGGGACTAGACTTATTAGTGAACTATGGAAGCGTTTCCATAACCCTTCCTTCCACTGATTGGAGCACATTTATAGAGCTATTGACTCAGGTAATTTGACAAACACACAAAAAAAAGATTTTTTTGTTATCAAGAGGCATTAAATATTACAGTAATAACTCCAGAAATTTACCAAGAGAATGATGGATATGGGATTAGATTTGTTTTTCTGGTTTTCTATTTGCAATTAAATAATTTTTTGACTTAGTAGGTTATTCTTAAAGGCAAAAGGAAAGCACAGTAAAAATGTAGTTCCAAAATAACACACATATGCAATTCTACTAATGAGCACAGTTTATGATGACTTTGAGTAGATGACATTGGATACAGACAATTTATTTTTATAAGACAATATTAGACAAGCAAGCATAGTCTCCCATTGTCTTCAAAACAGCAAGAACAATAAAAAGGTATCACCGAGATGTTTCTTTACCATACCTGCCACGAAAGTGAGGAGATGGGGTAGAAAAAGGCCAAAACACTAGTAATTTACAGAAAACCCCCAAAGTAAATGCCTGATTTTACAGAGCAGAGTCCTCTTAGAGTAGTTGCGTGAGGTACTGTGTGAGAGTGACTGTGAATGTCTGCAGGGGTGAGAACCCAGCTGTTTGGTCTGGTCCTTGTAAGGTGGCTGCAGCCCACCCAGCTCAAGCTTTGCAGCTTGAGCCAAGGCCTGCACAGCTCCATGGAACTACACAACAAACAGTCCTCAGGCACACCTGCACAAGCTGCAGTGATGGACACAGACCTACGAGGATTGTGCATGCATGACTGAGCATCCCAGACCTTGCTCCTTTCTTAAAGAGAAACCAAGTACACCTAAGAAGTGCCTGTATCTTTACAACTCCACTTCCTTAGAAAGACAACTTCCAAGATAAGTAATTTGATTTAAGAAGGTGAAAGCTTTCTGTTTCAACTTGGAAACAATCCAGGAACACCTACAGATTTTTTTAAACAATCAGGCAAGAGAAGGAGTCAGAAGGAACAGAGAGTAGTGCAGTGCACATCTCACTGCTCTGCCACCCCTACATGACAGTCTGTCCTGCCACGACACCCTCTCAGACTTTGCTGAATGGAAAGCAAATTACCAAGCATCACCCAAAAAACCTCAAGCCATTCCACACAGAAACACCACTGTTTAGGCATAAGAGTTATAGTTAATTCAGTAGTCAGCAGAGAAGAGTCATCACAGTAACAGAAGAATCAGACGAACAAATGCAAAATGTCATCTATCACTTAGCTGAGCGTAAAGAGAATCAGTACACGATTTTCAATGAGGATACTGTACCTAATGAAACTGGATCTGGATTCACTGGACTCTGCTGTCTGGAATGACTACTGCTGCTGTTTCCGCCTTTTTTTAAATCCTCCGCATCGCTGTACCGCCGTATCCAGTAATTCAGCTCTTCACGGTCTGCTTCCTGACATCGCCGTAGGACAGTGAGAGATCGCCTAGTTTTTTCCACCATGTCCATTATACAGTTCAACAACTATCCACAGCAGTGGATGGAGCACAGAAACAAAGAAGAACATTTTATTCACAGAGTGACATAATAATAAAGAAAATGTTAATGAACTTGAGTGCATGGGTTTTAATAATGAAGGAGTCCCTCTCTGTTTACCTCAACTGTAGCTGAAAAATTCTAGACTTTTTATGACAATCTCTTCCTTTTTAACTGGTGGTCCCAAACTATACAGATATGGGCTTACAGGAGAAAGAGCAAAGACAAGGAGAAAACAACTGAACAGGCTGTAGCCCTACCGCTAGTATTACACAGCACCACAAAGGATCTGGTCCAGAACTGATGCCTACAAATTTCACAAGAACTAATAAATTCAGGAACAAATCCAATCCCCAGATCCAGAGTTACAGAGAAAAGTCCATTCCTCTTTTGGCAGACTTTAATAAGTAGGATAATGCAGGAGACACTTATCAGCAAGGCCTGATAAGGCTAAATGGGGAACATCAAGCCCTCTGATTTAATCAGCAAAGCTTTCAAAACTTGTCCTGGAATTCAGATAGGTTTTAAAATAAAAATTTTAAATTGCTATCTTAGACGGCCTCTGTTCAGACAATTATACATAAATGGATATTTAGCCCTTACATGGTCAAGATGTTTCCACTCTTCTGCCCATTCTCTGTCTGTTAGCCTGTGATCAATCATTTCTTCTTGACGCGTGCCATGCAACCCTGCCAAAGAGGAGCAAATTATGTTTACAATGTTGGAAGTCCTCTATGGGAAAAAAAAAAAAACAACAACAGGAAAAGAAAAAAAGCCTATAGACAAAAACATCATCTACTACCTGTTCTAGCATCAGGAATGCCACCACAAAAAGAAAAAAAAAAAAAAAAAAAAAAAAAAAGCTTCTTAAAATTTTGCTCTAAGTTCTCTTTAGTACTTTTCCCCACACAAGATGTTACTGTTTTGTTCAATTTAATGTCCTCAGTTCTGTACGTTCTATAGGTTGCAAGATGAACATTCAAAAATGGACATAGCTCTTTCTGACTACGTACAACTATTATGTATATAAATATAACATAATACAATATATAATTTTTCATTTGCATTACTTGAAGTCAGCAAGGCAATTATTTGGTAACTCAGTGCATATAATACTATCTGTACCTCAGAAACTTCAAAAAATATTAATATAAACTCAGTGTTTAGTTACAGTATTTCACTAAATACTGTAATTACTACCATGTCAACAGAGCATCATTAAGGGTTCATCCCTTCACAGATGTTTAAACAACATGTGGTTAAAATGTAGCACATATATCAGAGCAGCTGACAACACGATACAACCAAGCCAGTATTTATTATCAACACTCAAGCGGAACCAACACTTGTTCTTTGTTTAGCCTCGTCCATACAGATGCTGGATATTTGTAAGTGTTCCTCTTTTACTGAAGATTTGCTTAAACAAGGAAGAACAGTAAGCGCAGATGTGAAGCAAAATCCAAGAGCATCAGGCATCGCATTAAACCAAACCGTGCTACACGGGGTGTGGCTGGCGCTTCTGCTGTTCACATCCACCGCAGACACCCATCCACTCTGGAGATGTCACACACAAAACACTCCTCTGAAAGATAACAACTTTCTTCTGCTCTAAGCTGAAATCAAGCTATATGATGTTGCTAACATCACAAATCTGACATTAGAAGAAAAATAAAAGGCTCTACCTATCCTTGCCTGCCATCCACCTGAGCATCCATGTCACCCATGCAGCTCTGAAAACACAGGCTCCTCCTGCTTCTGACCCTCTTACTTAGAGAAACAATTCAATCCACTTTTACAAATACAGATCTGAAATAAGGCCATTAGAAGCAGTTGGATGGACAAACAGCCATACAGGCTATATCTGAGCAGCAGGTAAAAGGTCCTGTTCACAAAATAAGTTATAAGGGAAACAGAAACCTAAAAAAACAATGCAGAAAATCAACATGCCTTACCCATAGGTCTGTTTCTGTCCCTGAGGTCCCTGTGATTGGGGTGTCTGTATGAGTCCCTGTAGTGGTGGGCAATGGCCATATCATCCAAACGATAATGCTGAGGTGGAGGTGGGGTGGGATGAGGCAGACCATTGGGCTGATAAGATAAGCCATTATTTGGACTGTACCGCTGGCCTGGGCTAATAGTGCAGGGCCGCTTGCTTGGATGCTCTGAGTGCAAAGGCTCTCTGTCAAAGCCATTTTCTTTGGTTCTGAAAAACAAAGCAAAGGAACTTTAATTCACTTAGTGAATAGAGTTTGGGAACATGCACCCCGACCTACACATGCAGCTTCAGGAACTACAGTTTGTTCTTTCACTCTGCCCCAAATGTGTGATGTTGCATAACATTTCGTAACACTGCTGATTCGAAACATACAAAGGATTCTTTCACCTTGTCTAACCATCACTGTAACTTGAGAAATACTAGCTGGGTGAGCCTTCTGACGTAGCCACTTCACAAGGGGCTGGAGAGCAAGCAGCCTTCACTGAGATCACAGACTGACGGGGTGGATACACATGCAATTGCAGAAGTGAAACCATCAACCGACAGATTAAGCTAAGAACCAAGAAATTCATATTTTCAGTAGTGCTATAGCTTATGATGATTAGGAGAAATCTGCAGTTCAAGAAATGTTTTGGTTTTTTTTTTTCCAAGAGTATACTAAAAAGTCTAGCAGTGCATGTCAGTGTGCTGAAGCTCAGCATGCCATGAGCTCCCATCAAGACCAGTGTCACACAGAGACTTTGGGTAGAATTGACTCTAAATCATGAGAAATGGATCCTTCAGATATATCTGCACCATCTGGGCTATTCCAGTCAAAGGTGTTGTGACTGTCATTAATTTTGCAGGAAGATGTGGTTAGACTCAAGTCCTCAGTAATGTTCAGGATTTCCCACTCCATCACTCTTAGTGATGGTTTTATGCTCAGGCAACTTGGAAGAGCTACTTAGGAGGACAGTTTTTTATGTTCCAGTTACTCTTTAATTCAATTTGTGATCAGCTATTTCCAAAGAAATCTCTACTTCACACCTCTGCCTGAGAACCCTGGACTCATCCTGAACTGATTCTCCATTAAAATAAAATATATTTTAAACAAACAAACCAACACACACGAACAAACAAACCTCAATCAACCAACCAGACAAAACAAACAAACAAAACCCCCAAAGTAATTCTAGAGTTACTTCAACAGGTTCACAACCCTTTTGGGGAAGTTTCATTTCACAGAAATATATTTGGGTTTTTTTTTTTAACCGTGTGAATAAAGAAAACCTATAAAATATTGGCTTTAATCAGAAAGTTTATTAGATATAAATATTGCAAACTGAGATTTCATTCCTCCTTCCAAAAACCTTTATTAAACTGCTGATATATTCAGCTTTTTTATAAAAGAACTTTATCCTCTGGAAGAAATGGATGGTATAATGTATCATTCCCAGTAATAACAATTTTTTGACACGTTGAAAGGTAAATTTGAGGGAATTTTCTTGTTTGCCTGGTGTCAAAACCAACTGCACTACAACAAGGCTACCCCCAGAAACCAACCACCCTCAAGGGACTGTCTGTGGGGAAACACTCAGTTTATTAATTGGCACCCCTTAACAGGTTCCCATTTACTGACAACGAGAGGAAGGATGAAACCAAATCATTGTCAATATCCTCTGAGAGAGACAATCAAATTAAGATCTTGTAACTAGCAAGAAATGGGCTGCATTGTTTTCAGAAGGAGTGAAGCAATTTCTCAGAGACCTCATGAAAATTACTAATGCCAGAGAAGCTGCAGGTATATATATGTATTTTGCCAAACTGTAACTTGGCAAAAAGGAATGAATCTTTCACCAGCACAGCAGAATATCTATTCTAATTTTGGGCAGATATAAAAGACATACTTTGCTAAAGCAGAGCATGTACCTTGCTCCCCTTGTTCCAAAAGAAATGCAGCATGGCTGTGAAAATTCCTAACCAAGAAAACCTGAGGTCCATCATATATTTTTTATTACTTCTGGCATGATATAACTGCTTGCAATCACTCTCAATGGGTGGTGATGTTTCTGACAACTCTTCAAGACAAGTTTGTATTTACTTGCTGGTGTGTGTTTTCTTTGCACGTATTTCCTCAAACTCAGTATGCCAATCTTCCAGTTGTCAAAATACTATGCAAGCAAAAGAAATGGATTTTCCTATCTGTACAAGGCAAACTAATAATTCACCTAAGTCCTTTAGTTAGAATATTCTCTAACTTAAATGAGTAGAAGTCAGAAACAGCAAATTATAACTCATTGACTTTTGATCACTCAGTGTAGGAAAAGTAAAGTCATAAAACTGGGACAAGTGAGAATCCAGTTTTTCTTTCTGCAACACAGCTTGATGTTAAAATTGTATATTTTCATACAAATATGCACCTTAATGTACAAATATTTCTGTGGTTTTTAATAATGCTTTGTACTTAATTACCTTAAATGGAATGCACTTCTTTAGCTTAGAAAACATACCAACATATCCACTGAACTCTGACTAACATAGAAACTAACATGACTTGTTGAACACACATTAACTGAAAGTTGGGTACCCATATGTTGAGTAATGGCTGTCATGTCTTTTCTGGGTGAAAAAATTTAATTCTACAATTTGTTGATATATTTTCTGCACTGACCAAATACAGAGATTACCAGAATACCAGAATGAGACTGTATATAAACTCATTTAATGTTTCTGATCACATAAAAATATATAAAAAGGTAACAACTTAGAAAACCTTATGAGAACAGGAATCACTGCCAAATTTACTATATCTGAGTACACTGAATACAGTGATAAAAGACCAGGTAATGTAGACCATAATTCAGATACTCTGAATTTGACCCACTAGGCTGCTTCTGATCTCAGTCCTACTTGTTCTTTTATGTCTCATCCCCTTGGGGCAACAGCAATCTCCCAGGTGCCTGAGGAAGCACTCTTGTTTCCCAGTAACTGGCACACCCATGTGAATAGGAGTTCCAAATATAACACCATCACAATTTTAATCTGCTTTCATCTGTTTTTGCAAACCATTCACAAGCTGTAGAGAGGAAGTAACAATGAACATGTAGGAAACATAGCTGACACTCCTTTTCTTACTCCTGTTGGCCGCATTTTCCTTAATGTACCTATAAATCAACACGGTTGTTTGGAAAATTGGCAATATGCAAAGATTGAGTCCTTCAGCCATAAACACACAAGGGGTCATTTTACTTGAAGCCATGATTTACTCAGATTAAAGACAGCAGAATAGATACTGTTTTTTAGCCTGTACCCATTTAATAGAATTTATGTTGTCTGTATGCTGTGATTTCATTTTGAAATTATTGCAATTTATGGGTAATTTGCTGGGTAGAAAATCTGACCACGCAAAACTGCCTTGGCTGGAAAATTAGGTTTCACCTGATCAAGAGTATTACACAAATTTCAAAAAACACTAAAGTCACCTTACGAGAATGAGACAAAACTGTTCATCTACTACTTGTGCAAGATGCTTTGATTTAAACTGACTTCCACCAATAAAGGTTTGACAAATCAAACAAATTATAATGCTTTGCAGGAATAAAGTAGCAGTTTATAATACTGTATTACAGAGGATTACTTTTCTGCCTTGCTAACAGTTCATATTGCAAAAATTCTTTTAAAATTCCTCACAATTACAAATGGCATATAAGGAGAACAGATGTAAGAGCTGTAAGCATCCTTCACCTGACTGAAATACCGAGGAGCCTCTTCAAATAAGATTTACCTAACATTATTATCAAAGTTGATCTCTGTTCCCAGTTATCTTTGACACATATTTCTTGTCATGGGTTCCAAGTGCACTGCAACCACAGCAGCACTTTCTAAAGTCACAACACAATCATGGCCACTTTTGTTTTCTTCTCATCCAAAATAATGCTATTCCAACAGAATTTTGTTATCCTACATCCACTTTGTAGGCAGCTGTCATAAATGTAGAGTCACTGTATAACATGCTCACATGCCATCAGCCCTTTCCAGCAAGCTCAAAGGATGAGTAATTAGCACAAAGTTTTTTGATGTTAATGTATTTAAAATAATGTGATTTATAATTAAGCATTCATTCACCAAAATAAAAACTCACTGTGATCCAAGTTCCTTTGCTTTACTACAGTAGAATGTAAACTCCAAAACTTGTAAACAAAATACAGTGAACACTTTGTTCATGACATGTCATGAACAAATTACCAAAATGTGTTGTCTCCTCAGGTGTCAGTTTTCCTCTCTTGCAGTGACTGATGGTTCCCAGTGTTATTACAGAAACAGATTGATCTTTTTAATGAGCTAGTTTAATAGACTCCAAAATCTCACCGTGGCTGCTCATCCGTGTCAGACCATATGCACCAAGAAAACATTCAGTAAAACACAAAGCTCGGCTGTCAGATTGCTCTATAAAATCTCACATACAGTAGACTTGGATATGCAGATAAATAACCAGAACTGGAAAATGGATATGCAAAAAAGGTTCTGAAATTATAAGCAGAAAAAAATTACTGTATGTGGACTTTCTTTAACAAAAAAAAATCACGAGGCAGCTGCGGTTACGTGTAATTCATGTTCCACTTTCTTTGCCTAATCCTCTACTGTACTCTGCCTCTACTGGAATCAATGGTATGCAGTTACCCATGCCCAAATGAAAAATATAAATGTGCATGCATATATATAACATATACATTATATACAATGCATGCATGTGTATAACTATATATCTATATATCTATATTATATACCTTGGGAAGTGAAAAAGATACCACAGTTTACTTCAATATGACATACATCTTCAATCAAAGTTACTCCAAATTACTTAGTTCTCCTGGAAAGATGAGGTCTTTGATCAATTTTTTTTCATTTACTAGCCATGGAGTCACAGTAAACCTTTCCCTTTAAGTATGTCTAATATCTTCTGCTGAATTTTTATTAGTATATTAGAAAATTACTTAGATTTCTAAACAAAAGGTATATATATTTCCAGATGTTTCCTCATGCTCCTCTGTAAACAATTAAAATAATTAATAGTGTAATGAGTATAAAGCCAGACAAGTATTTGGTTTCAATACTCAGTCAGTCTAGGCGTGTTCTGCCTCTGAGGACAGTTTTTTGTGGTTGATTTACTTACATTATCCACATTACAACGTATGCAGACTCCAATTCAGTAAATTTAAGAATCTTTCCAAAAGCATCTTGTTCTTTTTACTAAATCTGTTGAACAAATGTTCTTGAGTGCACAAGACAACTCCACTGAACTTGGCTCAGCCAACACTACAATGTATATTTTTCTGCATAGCTTTTATTATAGTCATAGGCAATGGAGAAGTAGATGTGACCAACCAGTGACAGGGTTGCTTGACAGTGAACAAAACCAACTTATTTTTTGAGCTCAAGGTACCATTCTAATGAGTGCACTGTGCAGTCTCTTTTCACATGAGCGTTCTTCATTACAGCAAATAGTTGCAGAGTCAAAAAGAAAGCATGAGTTTTTCTGAAACAGCACTTCTCCAGAACTAAGGAGCTGAATTTCAGGCTACAACAGACAGAAGCTGCTGTACCTTGGAGTGTGCAGGCCAGGGACACCCCACACTGCACCCTCCCTGGACCCTAGGAATTCAAACACAAGCTCTTACCCACAACAATGGAAGTTAAACTGTCTACTCCTCACCTCAAAAGTTGCATTACTGCCTGTGGAGGAGCTGAAGGCTCCTCAAGTTGTTCACAGCCTAAGAAAGACTCAGCTGTGAAGCCAAAGGCACTGGACTTTGCAAGCAGAGACTCAGGAATTTCAAGAGCACCTACATATTTTAACTAAAAGGAAATGCTGAGAAGAAAATTCATAAACCATACCCAAATCTCTCTAGGTCTGGGCCTCAGTTTTAATTAAAATATGAAGGCTGACTTTAAAATCCCATATTCTCCTGTTCTGCTGGTCCCTTTATGTGCTAATCTTATGTCCTTTTTTCTATAAAACCAACACAGGGGTTTTCCATTACAAAGTTCTTGTCCTGGTCTCTACCTGCATCACCCATCTTCCTCACAAGAAGGACTGAAGATAACACAGGTGAGACCATACTCACTACAAAATAACCAAAATTCAACACTCAAAGAGAGGGAGCATTATTCCAAATGCTAAGGATGGAAAACAAAGGAAATACTTTACTTTGCCTTTTTCCTTTGTAGCCTTATGGCAGATATGAGTAATACTGCTCTCTATTAACAGGGAAAAAAAAGTGAGTTAGGGCTGTCAGGAAGGCACATCCCTCTTCTCCTCTGTATTCTGTCAAGCAATACCCCACTGGCTTATGAGATAATTTCATGTGTGTCTATCTCCTTGTAGGAAAAATGTTGTGTCTGCCACTGACACAACAGCACGCTGACATTTAAGTTATTCACAAGATATTAAGAGGCCTTTTTAACAGATGTTTTGCTACAGTACTCTGCAAAGACTGAGGATATGCAGAACTGCCCCAGGGTGCTGAATTTCAGCTTTGGAAAAGTTATTTCATTGCACATAGTAAGAGAATACACGTAAAATGTCCAAAAATGAATCATCTTTCTGGGGTGCAGAAATATGCTTGTGTTAACCCCAAGAGCTGCTTCAGTTTGGTCTAGTTGTCTGGAAAAACTGGTGAAAAGGGGGTAGCTACATACAAAAAGAGCTTTTCTGCTTGCACCTTAGTTTTTTTGATGGTCCATAGTGATTTTTATGAAACACAATCTCAGGCAAACTAATTTCAAATACTTTCACATCTTTTTGTATCTAATGGCCATGTGACTTCAAATTTTACTGTTCACTTCTGGCTATGAGAAGTCTAAAGTTTTACTGTAAGCTTTCAGGCTTTGTTTTATTTTGTGCCATTCAAGCCTGTTCCAACAGAAAGATGTCACCTGTACAAAGTTACTAGGCTTCTTGACTTTGCAAATCATCTTCTTCATTTAAAGGATAACTAGGACATTTGCATACCTCAGGCATACAGGTAGTGGTATTTGGCAGAACAGCACAGTAAAAGTTTTCCACACTATAAAACCTATGGCAAACAAATAAATGAAAAATACAATAGCTGAGTTTCCCAAAGGTAAAATGTAAACGCCAGTTGAATTTCTAACATTAGCATAGGAAGACAGTTAAAAGTAAATAACCACAAGAGTAATTTCTTTGCAACACTAAACAAAGAACTTTATTCCAAAATATAATAACTGTTCTATGCCTCTGCAGCTACTGTACTTCACACACATGCATTCACTTGCCCCATTTCTGCATGGATGCTCCTCAGCTCAACAACAAAGCAGATTTCAGTCAACATTTCTCCTCTTTGAAAGAAATATCCATATTTGAAAGAAATATGTATATTCCGTGTATGGAAATGAAAATACAGCACAGCAGAAGGAGCCAAAGCCCTGAGAGTGCTCTGGGGTTTGCCTTCTACTTCCCAATACAAACGCCT
Source organism: Hirundo rustica (assembly GCF_015227805.2). NCBI lineage: Eukaryota > Metazoa > Chordata > Aves > Passeriformes > Hirundinidae > Hirundo > Hirundo rustica. The sequence goes on along the minus strand of NC_053450.1, from coordinate 24,979,009 downwards.
AGCGACTCTTCTCACATTTAATGTTGAGTTCAACAAAACGTCAGATGCAAAGGACTTGCATATCGAGCTGGCATGATCTGCTGCTTGTCACTTCATGACAGAAATACTGTGCACAAAGTACTACAGTACTGGCTGACCATTACTTCCTGATATGACCACAGTGTGTCCTGAGGTGACCGAATCAGTGTGTGTGTGTATTATATTTATATACTCAGGAATATATACGTGTATGTAGCTCTCTCTCTCTACATAGATGCACATAAGTATATGTAGACAAGCATAAGCAGGGCCTGTTATGAAAGGGCATGGGATAATGATTTTAAGCTAGTAAGAAAGTAGATTCAGACTAGGTATAAGGAAGAAAATTTTTAATACGGAAGGTGGCACAACAGCGGCACAAGTTGCCCAGAGAGGCGGTGGATGTGCCATCTCTGGAAACATTCACAGTCAGGTTGGACCTGAAGGCACCCAGGGAACACCATCTGAGTATCCCCCCAGCACCCAGCCACACGCTCCCCCCGTGCTGGTGGAGCTCAGCATCTTGGGCCCACAGCCACTCTGGGCAGGGTACGAAGGGCGCAGTGGTGCTCACCTGTCTGGAGTTCGCCTCTTCCCGTTTTCGTTCACATCGAGAAGCAGCTCTGAGGAGTCAACAGGTGAGGTGGTGCTGGCATCCAGAAGCAGCTGTTCGTGCTGGGCGAGGTACTGGGCTGGGTTCTGCTTGGCTAGCCTTGCACAGTGCAGCAGCTCCCGCTGCAGCAGGGGCAGATTGGCCTGTAAGAGTGTAGCACATGTTAAGAGGGCAGCTTGCAAGCAGTTTCAACAGAGATGAAAAAGAAAAATCAGAAATCAGAAGAAAGCCTGCTTTGAGTTTAAACTGTTGCCATCATTCCCAGATAGGTTTGTGGTTAGCTGCCTGAAAGGAGTCAGCCTCCAAAAGTGGCTATAGCTGTACTAAATATGCATGGAAGGATGGGAGTTTACCAAAAGTGTAAAAGAAAACAGTAAATGCAGTGAGAAAACCTGGTCTGAGTGCCACATTTTTAAGGAGGGAAAAAGCACTGTCTTGACTGACTTCTTCTGCTTTCTTACTATCTAAAACTTGATCTCCTATGGAGCAGCTGTTTTCAACAAGTGACAATCCTTTGTTTCCCATTCAGACTGCAGTTAGGACTCAGAAATTGTCTGAGTCCAGGGGATCTGCAACTCTATAAAGCTGCCTCAGTCACCATCCTTCAAGGGCCTTGGGGAGAACAGGATTGAGAATAGGATTGCCCTCAGCTTTCCCATTACACTTGCAGTTGCACATTAAGATAAAGATTACAAGAAAATCTCGCATTCCAGAGCTTCAGTTAATCACCCAGAGGGCTACAATCCTCCTCCTAGCCAGATGTAGCTTGAAGGATTTCTAACTGTTCTTTCATGGCCCCACTGGGACTTGGGTCATGGCCTGGAGATTACCAGGAGTCAGACAAAGAGAACTGAAAATGCTCGTTGATCCCTGGGCAGCACATTTTGCCCATCTCCTGGGGTCGTACTTTGTCAGACTTTTTGCCAGAACAGGTGGAACCATATGTCCCTTCCCTCTGCAGAGATAGTTACACATCTTGGGAAACATCTTCCTTTCTTTACAGCATATGCCAACATTGTTACTAAGAAAGGCCACTCATTTTTACCATATAATTTTTTGTACCATAAAGTGATTTGCCTTGACCTCTCTTGTTCCATCACTACTGCATGATGATTTTTCACTTCAGAATTTTCAAGTATTGGGTTAAATTACATAACTTTTAGTAACTAAAGATAAGACAGAGAACTTCAGTAGTTTCCTTTGCTTTTGAAATAGCTCCCACTTAAAAAACTCCCAAACAAACCAAAAAAAGACCCTTCTTTTTTAAGCAGGGAAATACTTCTGAAGTCAAAAATTCTGAAACTAATGTACAAGAAATCAAACAAAAAGCAGATATTCTGAAAAATTTTGAGCCCAGGATCTTGGTAAGTTACTTTGTTAGCATTTTAACAATGGCAACAGCTCCAGCACCTGTTGCTGTACCCTAAGAGCAGAACTATTGTGTCACAAAAAATGCCAGAATAGTCAGTACATATGAAACTTTTAACAGTGGAGGAAAAACTAGAACTTGCTGTCAGTTATTCATCTTACGATGGAAAGACAGTTGTGGAATATAGAGGTTTTTTCAGACCAAACAGAACAGAAATGTTTTGTGAAAGAACCAACTATCTATTTTCTTTTGGTTATTAGAGAGATTGACTGACTGTGTTGTGAGCAGGGTTTTTCACTTGTTTTAATTTCACTGTTTCTTTAAAAAGCTCATACAGACTACTATTCAAGACACCCAACTACTTGAACTGTCTTGCATGACAGAAAATAGTTGGAGAAGTTCACATATATTTACAAATAAATATCTGGAAGGAATAAAAGAATCAGATCGAGTATTTGACTAGTGATACATACTTAAAAGATATATCATCACATCTCAGCAGGCCTATGAGGTAGAAATGTGAAAGCCCTACTTAGGAGGTGAGTAATGAAGGAAGAAACAACATGTTTGTGTTCCTTATTTGCTATCACAAAAAAAAAAGATCTTTTTAATGCTTAGATACCCCTGGAGACAACCAAATTTTGAACTGATCAGCAAAAACTGTGCTCTATTTATTTATATACATCTTCTCCTAAAGAAATGTTCATTATTGCCCTTTAACTATAATTACAAACATTTGCAGCTAAATAGAATGAACAGATTTTCTTTGCACAGAACAAGCATGTACAGCTTTTAATATGTTTATTAAACATGGATATATTCAGTTGCTTAATTTTTTAGACGTTAGTATAGAAAACTATGACTGACATGCCTTATAATTTGGGCTTGTAATAGCACAAAGTAATATTTGGACAAATACTTTACTCGAAGTCAAGAAAAGCATATCTAAAAATTTATAGTTCAGCTCAAGTATTTTCAACCTGCTCAAAACATTATTCTAAACAATCTTTATCAAACTATATATTAATAAATAATTAGTTTGTAGAGAGAAGATGAATCAGGACCTCCCTATAGGTAGGTCAAGCGTGCAGACTGCTTCTGGTCACCATGGCCCCGATACAAAGGAACTAGTTTTTGGGAAGATAATGAGAACTAATTTTGAACGCAGAATGAAACATCAATATTCTCGCTATTGTGAGCAGGGAGATGAAGCTCCTAAGGCAACTCAAGCTTACACACAGAGACTCTGAAACCACCGTGGCCTTGGACACAGAGGATTGTGCAGAGATTCTGCTCTGATAGCAAAGGCAGTTCTCTACACCTGCAACAGCACATTGCTGCTGATGTCTGTAGACAGACTTCTGTACTTCTGCACGTGAGAGATACAAACCAGTTCTAAACCAGAAAAACTCTGACTGCAAACAAACATGACATTATCAGCTTACATTACCCTAAATTGCTACACTTCAGTGTCTGAAACCTGCTCCACTCTTGATTTGTATTGGGTCTTATATCCTTCAAGATATAGGCAGTATCTTAGCCTCCTCCATCAGCAACAGAAATATTTCAGCATTATAATTTAAATTGAAAAAGCTTCACTAGAACATAGTATAAAATTAGGCTTTAATGTTTTTATAATTGCAAGTTTAAATAAATTATTACAGATTTATTAAAAAATAAAAGATTTAAATTAAGACAAATTTGTTCAGCGAGCCTGAGTAACTCAAAATTATCAAATCATATTTACATTGATACACGCTTAAAACAAATAGGCACAGCACATCTATTGAAAAATGGTGATGGCAGCACTGAACATGTACACCATGTACCACTTAAATTTAACAGATTAAATGCTGCTTGATATTAATATAGAAAATATGCACAAAAAGGCCAGTGAAGGTTTCTGCAGTTGAACGATCTTATCTTCCTCTAAACCAGAATTCGTAGAAAGATAAGCAATTCAATGTCTATTTATTATCTGTAATAGATCAGGGCTTCCTGGCGTGAGGCACTGCACAAACACATGGTAAAGAGTAGCTTCTTTTCCAGAATTTTTATTACAGAAACACAAATATTGGCTTCTGTCTGCAACGTAGCGTTTGGTAGACCTAGCAATCTGTAGTGGATCTAGACCAGACAGGATATACAGTGTGTGAAAGGTTTCAAGAAGGTTTGAGTGACTTGCCTATAATCAGGTAACAAAGAGAGGCAAAGCTGGGAACAGAAAATAGGTCTGGCTTCAGGACAAGTCTTTGGGGACAGAAGAGACTGCAGGGCCCAAGAGTCTCTCTCTTGCTGTGGAGCATGGCTGAGAGCCTAATTCTGGTCCTGAGAAGTGATATTGCCATGCTAGCACAGTCTTGAAGACAAAAAAGCCTCTTAGATAAGATTCCACCCCAGATTGCTTTGGTCGACAAAAAATATATGTATAAAAATTACATGTATTTGCCGGGTGTTCCAGCAAGAAGTACAGAAAGCTTTCCATCTGGTCCCTGCTCTGTCGACAGCTTGGGTTTTTTCCTGCTACAGAGTGAGTAGGCAGTTTGGCTGTGGAAAAACGTGTCCTTAAAAATACTGAAGTACCTAACTACTGCCTTTGAGTGTTCATCCGTGTAGGAGCACGCCTCCTTCGCCCCTCTTGTCATCAGACAACCGCTACTTATCTATCTGTAGGTGCCAAACCAGAAAAATCTTCCCAGTTCACATCTACCCATACTTACTGAGCTGAACAAGTTGAAAAAACAGCAGAACCGGGCTCAAGTAACAACCGTACGCTGCCTGCGCCAAGACAAAGAGCATGTAACGCTCCAGAGTCCTTGT